>NW_024354502.1:25078348-25371628 GCF_902729225.1 Pteropus medius | reverse complement strand
TTCAAATAGCAAAGATTTTTTTTTAAATTTTGATGACATTCATGCTTTTGTGTTCTAAGAATCTGTTGCCCAGCCCAAAGTTGCAAAAATTGTCTCCTGTGTTTTCTCTGAGATAGTATGATTTATTTTAAGTATGTTTTTAAGTATGCGGTTAAGTAAATTAATCAATGTTAATTTTTTCTCTTTATGGATATTCAGTTGATCCAGCAACTATTGTTGAAAAGACATTCATTTTCCCACTGAATTACCTTGCTATCTTTGTTGAAAATCAAAAATCTACATGTGTCTAAGTCTATTTCGTCACTCATTATTCAGTTCCGTTGATGCATGTGCTTGATGTTTTACTAATATTAAACTATCTTGATTACTGTCTTGAAATCAGGTAGAGTAAATCCTCTGAGTTGTTTTTGTTTTTAAATTTTTTACTGGTTATTCTAATTTCTTTGCATTTCCCTGTTAATAATCTTATCAATTTCTATTAAAAGGAAGTACTGCTGGAGTTTTTATTGGATTATTTCGAATCCATAGATCAGCTTTGGGAAAGTTGCTGTCTTAACAATATCTGGTCTTCCAGTCCCTGAGCACAGTACATCTTTTAATTTATTTTTAAAATTATTCTCATTTTTTCAGTGTAGAGATCTTGGACACATTTTATTATGTTAAATATTAAGTATTTTATAGTTTTGGAGCTACTATCAATGCAATTATTTTTAAATCTTATTTTCAAGTGTTTACTGCTAATCTATGAGAATACATTTGGCACTTCAATATAAGTCTTGTATTCTCAAAATCTTTGTTAAATTTATGTATTAGTTCTAGTAGTTTTGTAGGTTTCTTGGGATTTTCTACATAAGAAATATATCATCTAGAAACAATAAATATTTATTTCTTTTCCGAAATTTATTCCTTTTATTTCATCTGACTGCTTATTGCAATGGCTAGGACCTATAGTACAGTGCTGAATAGAAGTAGTAAAAGTGGTCTATCCTATCTTGTTTTTAATATTTGGGGGAAAGCAATGCAGTCTTTCATTGTTAACTGTGATGTTAAAAATTTGTTATGGTGACTTTTTCAGTCTGAAGAATTTTCTCACTACTTCTAGTTTGTTGAGCATTTTAAATATTCTGTGTTGAATTGTTTCCAATTCTTTTTCCAAATCTATTGGAATAACTGTATGCTTTTTCTCCTACATTCTGTTAAGAGGATAATTTACATTCATTACTTTTTTTCACATGTAATATTAAATTTGTATTACTCGAATAAAATCAGACTTAGCCATACAGTAATATCCTTTTTCCACATTGTTAAATTTGGCTTATTATTTTTAAGATATTTACATCTACATCCATGAGAAATATTGGTATGTAATTTTCTTTTTTGAGTTGTTTTCTAGGATATTGAAATTAGAGTTATGTAAGCCTAATAACATGATTATTTGAGTAGTATTTCTTCTAATTTCTGCAAAATGTTTCTGTAGGATTGGAGTTATTTCTTTATTAAATATTTGATAGAATTCTCTAGCAAAGACATATGGGTCTAGAGTTTTCTTTTGGGGAAGATATATGACATAAATTCTAATTATTTAATAGAAACAAAGATATTCAGGTTTATTTTGATTTTACTTTTTTTCCTTGTGCCAATCTGACAATTTATGTTTTTCCAGAGTTTGTTCATTTCATCTGTTATGTTTGTTTACATAAAGCTGTTCATGGTGTTATTATTCTTTTAATACCTGTAAGATCTGTAGTGATAATTTCTTTTCCATTCTGGTTAATGGTGGTTTATGTTCTTTCTCTTTATTTTTAGAAAATCTAGCTAGGTATTGCGTTTCATTGATCTTACGAAAGATCTTATCAACTGCTAATTATACTATTAAAATTTTAACTTTTCTATTTTATTTATTTTTCTCTCTTGGTTTTATTATTTCTTCTATTCTGTTTACTCTGATTATACTTTGTTTTTTTCTCCCCCCCTTTCTTTTCAAGTTGGAAACCTAAGTCATTGATTTTAGACCTATCTTCTAATTTTCACACTTATAGCTATAAATTTGTCTCTTAGTCTCGCTTTAGCTGTATCACATAAGTTTTGAAGTTTTTTCCTTGTTGTTCATTTTGAAATATTTTCTAATTTTTTTTGTCATTTTGTCTCTTTTCCATAAATTTAGAATCGCAATGTTTAATTTCTAGATATTTGGAGCTTTTCTAGATATCTGACTGTTAATATTTCTCATTTTAATCACATATTGGTCAGAGAACATACTGAATATTTTTAAATTCATAAGACATTTTATGATCTAGCTTATGGTCTCTCAGGGCAAATGTGTCATGTGCATGTGAAAGAAAAATATTTTTAACAGTTGTTTGAGGCAGCGTTCTATAAATTCAATTAGATCACATTGCTTGATAGTGTTGCTCAGATCTTCTAGTTATTTGCTGATATCTTTCTAGTTGTTTTATAAGTTACTTGAAGGAGGAGTTTTTTAAATCCCCTAAGTTTATGAATATGGGTTCTTTTTTCTCCTTTGAATCTTGTTAATTGCGCTTCATCTACATATATATTTACAATTTTTATATTTTCTCGACGAATTATCTGAGCTTGTATGCTAGTCTAGTCTAACAAGTTTAAGTTGTTTTTATCTGGCTCCACTACCCATAGAATATGTCCTCTGCCCATGTAATTCCAAATGGCTCAACAATATATCCATATTCCAAACAGAAGGAAGAGGAAACAGATGAAGAGTAGGGCATGTTCCTTTCTTTTTAGGGCATGCAGAAAGTTGTCGCATTGCTTACATTCATATCTTATTTTCCAGAGCAACACACATCAGCTGCAAGAGAAAGCATAGCATATATTTGAGCAATCATGTGGTCCACTAAAAACAGTCCTCTATTATCTGGGGGGAAGAAAATAATATATTTTGGAATAGAATAATATAATAATTAGCTTTCTCCTTTATAAAGAGTTAAGTAATCTGATTGAGATTTAGAAAGGTGTTATGTGAATGCATATTTCAAACTTTACTATATGTCAGTTTTTTATGATTCCTTTCAAGTTTTGTGATGCAGAGATTATGTAAATGTTTTCCTTTATATTATTCTAAAATTTAATAAGTGGGATCTCTATGAGGTTAGAAACAATTTTTTGATGTTTGTTTTGTGCTATTTTTGTTATCCTGTAAATCTCTAGAAACTCACATGACATCAGGCACATATAAAATTCTCAATATGTATCTGGTGAATAACAGAATGGATAAATTGATGAACAGGGAGCTACTCTATATTTAGATGAGACTTTTTTCTCTCTAATAGCCTGATTTCAATACAATCAATGTGAAGATACTAAATTATTTTAGTTCATTCATTCATTAATTCCACAAACATTTATTGATAACTAGTTTCCAAGTAGATACCAGACAGACATGGTCACTGCACTTATGTTAATCATAATCTGCTGGAAAATATTCACAGAAGAGGGATAGTTAGAAGCTAGGTGATTATGGAAAAGGGAAAGCATTCGGTATTATTGTAGGTAAAAATATTTGAATATTAACCTTTGCAAATGTGAAATTCATCAGCCAGTGCTGAATTTTCTGTGCTCTTTAAGTGAAACAGGTAATATTCACTAAAGTAATCTTGATATTGGTTGACTGACTAATAAGAAGTTTAAGAAAAATTAATACTTCCTAGAATTTACTGCATATTTCCAGTATTTTATGTTTCACTTATCTTTAGCCCCTTCTTCCTTAAAAAAAAAATATATATATATTTATATATATATAAAAAATATATATGTGTGTATATATATATATATATATATATATATATATATGCCTCCTGAAGAATGTTCAGACATTCTTTAAGTCCCCAGTGGTTAATAAAACCTCAGGTGTCACTTTATAGCAGCTTTTATGCCTTAATCAAGAATACCTGACCTCCTATGTAGATTAATATTTTCAAGATAGTCTGTAACACCTTTTTTCTCAATAAGATCTTAATATTGGCTTCCAAAATCTATTTTTCAAAGGATAGTTTCTGATTAATGTTGGAGAAGAAAAAGAAAATCTGACCATTAAGGTAGAATATGAAGTCAGAAACCATTTCCTAGATAAGCCTTATTAACTAGAGGCAAGATTAATGGTCAACCTCATTCTAAAGGTTTTCGTACCTCTGAGTAGTTGAGCTACTTTATACAAGCAAATTATAAACAGCATTTGGCTCTAGGGAAATCTAAATATCCAAAAAGCAAAAGTTCCATGTTGTTTTTTTCTTTGAAAATCTCTATACCCAAAAGCCATAAAACTCTTGACACAAGGAATGATTATCTACTTTGAAACTGTTGCCTTCATACAAAAGACTCTGGTCTGCAGTACGTGAACCATTCATGTAACACTTTGAGGATGACTTTATTGTCAATCCAGAGTCAGACTTGAATGAGTCACCCTTAGACCTTACCTTCAACATGAATATTTCTGAAATGTACAGTTTTAGGGTTGTAGAATGAATGTTCTCCTAAGTTGGCATAATGTGTTTCAGATAAAGCATCAAATAGTGCATAATACCTTTATGAGGTCAACTGAAAATTTTTGGAATGACCACAAAGTAACACAAAACATGATCAACAATTTATAACATAAATTGGCTCTGAAGAACTAAAAATCCAAGTATTCTGAGAAATATTTTCATAAAATTAATTATAACTCTTTTTCCTACCTCAGGGACATGATACCATTGTAGATCTCATTAGTTTTCTCATACAAAACGAGGCACTTTATTCTCAGTACTTACCAGAGCTGAAGTAGCCATCATTGTTCTGCAGGAAATCTTCAGGCTTCATATGAAATGACATTATTTTAAATGTTAGACCCTAATTTTCTTTTGTTTATTGTAGAAGTCTACAATAACCAGAGGCACATATACATTGCTAATTATCTAAAAATTTAAGAACAAAAGCACATATCTCATAGGACTTAAGATAATTCCTAAAATGCTATACTTCATAACAAGAAGATATGAATCATCTTGCAGTTCCCTGCCGTGTTCTGCTACAACACCCTAGGCTCTGTTACTACCTCAGATTTCATATTCTTTTTCGGTAAATACAACTTTTATTCCTAGGACTTCCCACTGTCCATAGCTGTCCTCCAAGTGCTTGAGTCATTGAACAGTCCATTGAAAGAGAATGGGAGACAAATTTAGAAGCTGGATCCTGTTTCCCATAGGTCAAAAGTTTGTTCTATGGGATAGTAATTCCCCCATACTTCCTGACTGCACATGCATTGGTGCAGAGCCGCCCTGTGACATCACATGCTTTATCATCAACACCGATGGGCTGGTGTGGCTAGAGATAAAAGGTACGTGACAGATATGCAGCAAAGGGCTTTTGGATTGTGCCCACATGATATAGTTTGGAGTCCACATAAAGTAGATCATCACAGTGTTGCCTGGAGTTAGTAAAGATGACCAAAGGGTTTAAGGTATGTAAGGAGAAGATTTAAAATAAAGTGTAAATAATATCTGCTATGACAAGTGAGTTTCATCACGTGAGATGCTCTTGCTCACTCCAGTTCACTATAGCTACTTCTGGAGACAGACCAATCCAGACACTTGCTAGTCAGTTTCAATGGCTCAAATAATTGAGCCATTCTGCACCTGTATAACTCTCCCTGCATGGTGGTTGGTTATCAATGTTACTGCATTATCTGAGAGAGGGAAAAAAAATATACAAAGAGGTGTATCAGTAAAGGTTATGCATATTTAAAGCACTCCCAGGTGAGAGAGAAATGCAAGCTGTGGATCAAATAAAATGCAGCAGCAATCACACTATGACTGTTCAGCAGAATTAATCTGGATCAAACCACAGCAAATTGTTGCCAATGCCTAGCTCCCCTCCGCTGTTCTCAACCTTTGCTCTCTCCCTTCAGCTTTGTAATTGCTCTCTCAAAAAGTCTCCCTGTTGCTTATCTTACTGACATTGTTACCCATCCATTCCACCAAATTCTTAGAATGTTCTTTTACATTGACTTAACATTCTCATGACCACTTCATAATGTTCCCTCCCCACTCTCTTTCTTCCATCTTGCACTGAATTGTCAATATTAACCAGCTGAAGATAGAATGTGGAAAGTCATACTAAAAAGGAGCCAGCATATTATTTTCATGATTGGTTGCATTTGTTGTTTCTTCTGCCATTATAAATAAAGGTACAAAATCTAGAGCAGTCATATGTGGCTATTTATGTTCAAATGTGAGTGGTATAATAGCTCATGTATGTGCTGTGGTATCTTTCCAAGATCTCTCTCTTAAAATTCTGGGATAGTTAGCATCATTTCTGCACATTTTCTTTGAATCGAATATTTAAATAGGGTAAATATGGCCATTCTTTTCCTCTACTTGGAGCTGGCAGAACAAATAAGACCCTCCAAATTTATATGCCCAATTACTTTTAGGTTAACAAGCTCTGAAGTGCTGTGGAAATGCTCCCCTAGAGTTTCATCATGGGTTAATAGAGAATCACCCAGCCTTTCTTCAGGACTATTAGAATAATAAACACTAGGCAGTTCAATCAATTAGATATTTCAACAGGACCATCACTCAAGTGGACAAGTAATTGAGATCATTCCCCAAGGAAATTTGGGCTCAACAATCTCTGCTCTTTGCCAAAACCTGGGTGAGAGACAGTTAAGAATGATTCTTCCAAGGATACAAGTAGGAGCCTATGGGAGAGGCTCTCACAGTGCTTATCTTGGGGAAATTGTGTAAGAAGTACCAGGAGCAAGGGCCTGATACTGGCAATGGGGATGTCTACCCTTTTTTTTCTCATAGACAAAGTCGTAATCAACACAGACTTCTTCTCTGAAGAGGAAGAGAATACAGTAAAACTTCACTGTTTAAGAGTGAGTGTGGGTAGATGTGTATGGAGGGGCAGATTTAAATATGCAAAAAAAAAAAAAAACCTTGAACCTTAGAATATTTTCAAGGCAGTTTTGTAGTTTCAAATGTACATTGTAGATGGAAATAAAGAAGCAAATCGTATTCTAATAGAGTTCTTTAGATATCCTGTTTTTTCACACATACATAAGGATGATTTATAGGTACTGTGTCAATTAATTGTTTATAAATGGTTCTTCTCAACTGCTAGAAGGCTCTTGAAAACAATTGTTTAAGTGTTTTAAATATCTTTCCAGCACATTTATTTATACCATGAGTTATTTAGAAAACATTTTCTCTATTGCTAGCATAAAGACAGAATTCAGTCCAGTTCTAATCAAAATTATCACAAATTTTTATTGATGTCATCTGGTATTATTTGGTGCTGGATGACTGGTATTCTGCAAACTTAGTTGCCATTATAACAAAGCAGTTTCTTTCATAGTAATGATTTTTTTATTTCTAAAGGACAGAAATGTTCGGGAAAACCATCCAAAACAGAGTGGAGTGTTTTGACATTTCCAATCCTAAAACAGAGATTTTTTTTTTTCCAAATGTTTATTGTAAGGTCACATTTTAAATAAAAGACCAGAACTGGGGTGTGTGTGTGTGTGTGTGTGTGTGTGTGTGTGTGTGTGCATGGTAAGCATAGACAGGCCAACTCTTTTTCTGGTTCTTCTTATAAATAACAAGGTCATTGGCAATTGTGCATTTGTACATGAGCAAAACTTCATAAACGAGGGTAATAGTGGTACAGCAGATCAGAGTTTTTAATCTTTTACTAACATTTCTATTGACCTAGCTTGATGTTTTGATGTGTACGAATATACACACACCTACACACACACACACACACACACACTTTTTCAACATTTCAATACCGAAAGAGATCAAATAAGACAAAAAGAATGTTTTCCCTTGGGGATGGAAAATAAGATAATATTCTCATTTTACTAAAGAAGAAAAGGATTTAGAAAGATCGTGCATTGCTAAGGTATTGTGCTTTTAGACAAGAATTCCAAAATAAAAAGAAAATGTTGCTAAGCCTTCCAGAAAGCAATGAGACCATTATTTATTTTTTTCCTTAACAGTTATTTGTTAAGCACTTACCATGTGCCTGTTTTCTAGGTGCTGAGGATATATTAGTGGAGAAAATAATGTCCTTGCCATTATGACGCTCACGTTCAAGTACCTATTTATCCTTTCATGACCTTTTAACTTCCTACTTACGATAACATATTATGTTTATATACCTCTTTGTAGTTTGCAATACATTCTCACATGCATTGTTTCTTTTTGATTATCCTAAGCTTCATATGAATTAGACATTACCTTGCTAGCTCCAAAAATAGGTAGCAAACTGAGGCTCTGTGAGGTTAAATGATTCATACAATGTTACCCAGTTAGTTCTGAGAGCCAGGACTCCACCGAGGATTTCTGATTCCACATTTGGGATCTTCCAACTACACAAAAGAGAATTGCTATCTCTTCACAGAATGAAGAGAAACACACTTGGTGGTTATTTATTTTTTAATCTCACCTCATCCTGTATTGAATTTTGCACTTGAACACGCCAGCTTCTATTCTACATCTAACAATGCATTTGCTTTTCTGAACCTACCACCTTCCAGTCCTCTATCCAAAATTTCAAAAATGGGACAGCTATCTAAGTCCTCTTTCTATCTAGGCCCAATTTTTCCACCATAATTATTTCCTCTTGGAATGAGTACTTATCCATACAGAAATGCCTTAAGTTCTCAATTATTCAAGAGAAACCTCTTTAACACTAGGATGTCAGCAGACATTCTTCCTATCAAAACTCAAGGGTCCCAAATGGTGACATTATGTTTCCATGTTAAAAGGGACTTAAAATAATGTCTAAAGAGATTCTTTTGAGAAGACAACCTTGGTGCTTGTATTTTAAAGCTAGCATTTCCACAGTAACACTGACATTATGAATACAGGATGGAAGTTTCACTTTATTGCTTAAGGCTGTTATTTGAAGCTATCCCAGATTTAATATATCTGGAATCCACTTTATCTCTCTGGCTTTATTATTACCACACACTAAACCTTAGCATTTATTTGGGTGGCAGGTAACATTATTCTTGCTAAGAACTAGATCCCATTCTCAAGGGTTGTGGCAGCCAAGATGACTTAAATAGTGCATTTTGGGAGCTTCTGACTTTCCTTAGCTTCTGATCCATGGATGAAAAATTAGATGTATAATAGTAACATATTTAAAACCATCAGTACAATTTTGTCAAAATGGGGACATGTTGATAAGTAGAAACTTTAAAAAAAAGTATTTTTAGAAGAAAATATAGTGAAAATTTACCTTTGTCCCGTTTGGAGCATTTTCTGTGTTCTCTTCTTTTAAAACTCAGTAGCAGTTTTCCTAGGGTCCCTGAAATGGGACCCAAGAGTGACACAGTTGAACAGCCCCCACTTGATTACAGCATGTTCTTTTTATGTTAAATGGCTGACAATGCCACTAAGCATTGTGCCTTGTGTTATGAGCACAGCTGGATCTGCAGCTAAAATGTGGTGTCCCTGGGCAGCCGGGTAATTTCATCCTAAACCCAGGCAACTAAACAATAACTAATAATGTGGCCATGGTTTGATCTGCCTTGAATAAAAGACCGGGGTTGTTTACTTTACAATGGAACACGCAGCAAGATTCTAATACTCTTTCTTAACCAAATCCTCCCCTCCAGCTTTCCCAACTGTGGAAGAAAAACAAGGGCGAAGCTTTTTTCCACAGGAGAGCGGTCTGGAAATAATTTTGAATTTTTAAATGTCCTACGATTAGGAAAGGGAGGTGACACGAATTATCCATCTATCAGTGGTATGTTTGTATATTTTATATTTTAATTTTTTGTGGCATAAGAATTTCTATAACCCCATGACATATTCTCTAGGAATAATGAGTGGACAAGTCTACCTGGAAATAACTGTATTCTCAAGAGCTCTCACTTCAGGAGGCAAAAAGCTTAACTTAGAATGCTTGATAGCAACACGTTTATAGCAAATCATTTATCGGGCTCTAAGAATCAGATGACAAAAATAGGACCTAGGAGTATATATCATCGTCACACCGATTCATACGTTGCTTTCTTCCAGTATCTAATTAGATCCTCCTAACAGATTTTTTTTCATGGAGTCTCAACTTTAGGCAGAGACCTAAAATTTGGAATTTTGTCACTATCGCGAGAACTGTAAGAAAGCATATATAAATCTGAAAGTTACAGAATTGGGTAGCAGATACAATAATATTGACATTATATATAAAGCAGTCATATAGTGGTTAGGAGCACGGGATAAGATTTAGGCACCATGCTCTATAGCTTATAGCTATGTCATGTAAGCAAGTTACATTAACTCCACTGTGCTCCAGTTTCTCCATTTGTATAGTGAGGATAAAAAGAGTAATTAAATCATAAGGCGTTGTGAACATTAAATGTATTATTCTCTATAAAGGATTTTGAATTGTTCGTGGCACATAACAAACATCATGTCAGTGTTTGCTCTTGTGGTGGTTGTGGCTGTAGTTATATTACGATTTTTTTCTGACTTCAAGTCTTGTGTTTCGTGTTTTAAAAAATCTTAACTTAGTGTCTCCTTTCTGGTATTTTTTTTTTCTTTATCCCTCTCTTCTTTGATGGTTTTAGGACTTGTGAGTAAAGGGGAAGTAGTAAGGTTTAAGAAACTACTGAAGTAATGTTGTTGGAAAAATAACCAATAACTACATTTTAAAAAATTCTCTGCTGCATATTGCCAAGATTTCCACTGAAGATGAACCTGTTATATTTGGTAGTAATGTACAGGTGTCTTTGTATGGCAACTGGACAGCTCTCTGATGCTGGCAGTCTTCATGACCTCCTATGACCTCCAAGGAGGAATGTACATGCCACATAATCTTGGACTATGTCCCCTTATCCCTATAATAAAACCCTTGCCTCTCTTTCTCTTTCAATCTCTCTCTCCCTACCAGCATGTTATTCCACCCCCACAGCCCCCAATTACCCATATACTGGCTATACAACATGCACTCTTCTCTGAGCTTATAGGAAATTTCAAATGTTATCATGTGACATTTGGGTGCAGCAGGAAACTCAAGGCTGTGAGTGGGCATCCTATGCTTCTAATGCCTTTCATAGGTATTTATTACATTTCTTGAAATGATCAGTATCACACAGTTTTTCTCATTTCTCATATGCCTCAACTTCAAAGGAAGAGTTCTGTTAACGCATCAGCCTCATCTCCCAGCTTAGTACTTGAATAAGATTGGAGAAGACCACAAAGGCAGACCTGTTGTGAAGTAATTCAGATTCTTCCAGTTTTGCTCTCTCTTTTTCTCTCACTTGAAGAGTTCTAGTGTGTAGGGGCTTGGTGAAAGGAATGGAGAAATGATTTTCTGTAACATCTAAATCTTTTCTTTTTCTCACATAGCTTAATCTTTAGCTCTTAAATTTAGACATTAGAATCCTTATTCTCCAGCACAGGTCTGACAAATTTTTCTGAGGTTAACATCGGCCCATGTTGTGTAGCCAACATATGGGTAATTGGGGGCAGTGGGGGTGGAATAACATGCTGGTTAGTGAATCAAATTTTATTCTGCCTCAAAGTAATTGATGAAATTAACATAAAATAGAGTAGGAAAGAATTGGCATACTTACTTTCTTAGCCGTGGCACAAATATTTCTAACAAATGTACTAGGCCCCAGAAATATCTATCTTAATAATAATTCAAAGATCTTTAAAAAGTTATACCCAGCTTTAAAGTCCTAGTATACATATTCATCATATGGATAGAATGTGATTTAAAAGTAATAATACCAACAAAAGGGATAATTGTGCCAAGTTTTTGAGCATTGTCTCTGCAGCCTTATATGCAGGCACTAATATTTCCATTTTACTGATGAAGGAGGAAGCTCAATGGTGTTATAATTTGTACAAGTTTCCACAGCTAATGAGAAGAAGAGCCAGAATTTGAACAAAGGTCTGCTTGACTCCAAAAGCTCTTTCTAATATCATACACTGCCTCTCATTAGAAAAGCCAAACTCTTTACCCTTAGTCAGAGGATGAGAGAAATTATTTACTCTGACTCTGCTCTACCTAGGTCAAAACCATTTCCTGTGGATTATTCCACATTAGGAATAATTAACTTACTTGCTTTCTTCATTCAAAATTCCTGTTTATAAAGAGCTTTCAGAAGGTACAAGTTATTGGAAGAGTAGAAAGCAGGGAAGTCAACAATTATTTTGACTCTTTTCTGTAAACCTTTCTCAAATTTTGAGTATCTTGAGCAGGTCTGCGGAGGAAGTGAGTTTTAAATTAATTTTCTCCTGGCAGCTTGTATCTGTGATAAATGGAAGAACTCCACAAAATCATCCACATAGCTAGGTGTTTAATAGCTTAGTCACTTCAATGCTCCATTGGGGTCACTTTAGGTTTTTTTTTTTTCTTCCTTTCCATCCAGAATAACATGGAGTCTTAACAAGACTTGGAAGCAATTTTGATATCAAAAACCAAGAGACAGCTCTACTTTTAATAAGCTTTAATATCAGGTATCAGCAGCACCCTTGGTGCTATGGCCAGAAATGACAGTTTTATTATCCTTTCTTTGAAACTGATAAATTGGTTCAGGATGGGGGCAGTTAACACACACACACACACACACACACACACACACACACACACCCAAGAAAAAAGAAGCGACTATCATCAAGAGTTATTCAGAGCTCTAGAGTAAAGTCTGAAGACAGGGGGCCTAAACATGGTTATACTGAGTTCCCAAGTTCTGGATGTTTGCCAAATGCAAAGTGTGTGTATGCTTGTGTGTGTCAATATATTAATGATAATGATTGAGAAGTGGAGAGGACTAAGAGAATATTTAGGTTTGGGCTCACTTTTGACTTTGCTTTTGCTTATTGAAGTC
This sequence comes from Pteropus medius, assembly GCF_902729225.1. Lineage (NCBI taxonomy): Eukaryota > Metazoa > Chordata > Mammalia > Chiroptera > Pteropodidae > Pteropus > Pteropus medius. The sequence goes on along the minus strand of NW_024354502.1, from coordinate 25,358,760 downwards.
TATGTTAGCATTTAACAATGTCACACTATTAACAATGTAGACCGAAATTTAATATCCTCACCTCTAAGGGAATTAATCAATAGATTTCGATTCACTTTTGCTCAAAAAGGCTAGGATCTCTTAAGTGCAAGCTTCAGAATTCTATCTCTGATGTGCTTTGATGGTCAGTGGAAATACTCTAATTTCATAAGAAAAACCTATAGTGTCATGAGTATTTAGCATGGCACCTCTAGATGCATAGGTTTGACCATCACAGTTATGGAGCTCATGTGTACTGGCACTTATGCTTCCTGAGTTCAATATAGGAAAATTACTTCCAAAATATCTCTGTTACTTTTCTAGACAGAAAGCCATGTAGTTCCAGAAAATCAAAGTTCTGGGCATAGTCTTTTTTTCAGACCATACTACCTAATCGAGTATGCTAATTTTTTCTTCTCTAAAATGGTGCACTCGATTTTACCTTGTCGTCATTACAAATTGTTTGTTGATTTTTTCCAGGTATCATAATTTCATTGTTAATTGTAGATTTTAGAACTGAATAGATCTTAAAATTTTCTAGTTTATTCAATTACAGAAAGAGAGCTAAGGCCTGGAAAGATAAAATTGCAAGGATGGGAAAAAACTGGTTTAATATCCAGAATTAGATTTTAGTTCTCTTGAACCACTTGATGCTTTTCTCACTATACTATAGTGCATGCCCTGGTTAGTTAGGAAATTTTATTAGTTTTTTTTTTTTTTAATAAAGAAAACAGTATCAATATGATGAAGTATTCAATATGCTGACAAGGAATCCTCTGCATTGTCCCCAGTACCACCACCATCTACACAATTGGTTCCCTACCTATAACACTAGTCTGTCTCAATTTGGCAATTTTAGTATATAGTTACTGAATTTACGTAGCTTAGCGCTCAGAGCACTGAGCTTAATGATCTATACAATCAAGAATTTAGGTGGAATTTTCACTCAGGAGAGGAATTTAGGTAATTTTTGCAACACTGTAGAGTCTTCACCAACCAGTGGAAGCCGTATTCTGTTGAAACCACCAAAATTTTTAAGGCGCTCCATAACACCACAAATAACAGAATTTTCAGGACTGTGATCTCGACAGGTAGAATTCCATCATAACGTGATGATAACAGAGCACTCCTCTTTTTTTCTTTCACAGAATAATGATGAGGAAGGCTGGATAGAATAGTGGCTATGAGTAAAGGCTTTGGAGTAAATAGACACAATGTTAAATACAGTCTCCACTATTTTAATGAAACTCTGGACTTGTTTCCATATATGTACAACAAAAAATAATACTGCATTGTAAAGAATAAATAAGATATTTTAGTTAAACAACACAGAAGCCAGCACATATAATAATTAAAAGTGGAATTTGATATTATCCTCATTATTATTAACTTCATACAGTTCTTAGATCAATCAATACACAAGTATTTATGAAGCACCATCAAGTTGAACTGATTGTATGACTTCTAGATATAATAAGTAAAGACAAATTCTTCCTCTCCTCCAGGCTTATAACATGTACCTTGGTACTGGTAAGTTTTATAAACCTGATGAAATTATGCCAAGGGGAAAAAATTTCTGTATCAACTATATAAAATGCCTAGTCATTTTTCATGGGTATCTTTTATTAAAAATCATTATTAGTTCTATTCAGGTGCATATTTTGACATGGAAGTATGGAAAAATTATGAACTTTGAAGCCTGACATACCTGGGTAAGACTTCCTATTTCATAACTCTCCGTGGTCTTGGAAAAATTAATTCATCTACTTGCACATATTTCCTCAACTAGGTTAGGGTTGTCACTGCCTCAGTGCAAAGTGTTGTTTTTCTACCCCCAGTCTCCTAAAGATTCATGACCAAAGTGTGTCAGCCATCTTTTTTTCCTACTCCTCAACCTTTATTTCATCTTATCATCTCGGGAGGGTCTGTTTCATATCTGAAGCCTTGTGTTAACAGTGCAGGGAGCAGGGAAAGCGAGGAGAAAGAAATAACCACGTGGAATGTCACTATGCCCAAGCCATGTTACTGTGCTCTACTGACTAGCTGTATTCTGGGGCTGCCTGCTTGCTCCCAGAGAAGTATTTGCCTGGTCAGGCTCACTTTATCAGGAGGCCCTCATCTCAGCTCTGACTGCTCTCTCTTCACCAAGACTTTCAATGGAAACACTGGGATGCTGTTGTCACTGTTCAAGTCAAAGCGAAAATTATTAAGCATGTGGGCCCATCTGATGTTCCCGAACAAAAGCTGGAAATCAATAATGTATTTACAGAAATTTTCCATTTCATATTTTTTGTTCAAATGGAACAAAATTTATTGCAGATAAATATTTAGAGGTGGAACAAGGTACTAAGAAGAGATCTTCAAATACAGAAAACAAATATTTGTCTCTTCTAAATATCTTTCTTTCATTGAATTTTTTTTAAAACTGAGAGTGATTAATCAAGAACAACTACTCTGCAATATAAATGCGTTGGAAACTCTAGTACTTTTGTTTGTTTTTTTGAAATCACAATTGTCAGTAATGTTGATGGACTTGAGGCATTCTATGGACCTAACTTGGTTTAATTTAGTAAATTTGTATTCACGTCTGGCTGAATATAATATGTAAACTACAGCATCTGCAACAGCATTGCAGGGAGGACCAAGTTGTGCCAAACACTATGTGTTCCAGTCTGCAAATATTTGACACTTTGGTTGTGAAGGTTGACATAGCATTGCAATCAATTAAACAAACAAGCTACAAGGGCACTATTGATTGGGAGCACAATGCTTCAGCAAATCTAGGCATTGGAGTGCATGTGTAAAAAAAAAAATCCATCATGCTTTTTCTCAGCCATTTATGTATTCAAAATAAGAGCTCAATATAGTGTCTAATACACTACAATGTTCTATAGGCCAAATGAATCCTTACTTTAAAGGATTTCTCCTAACACTACACTGCAACAGACACTTAGCCTCACCACATGTATTAGTTCTTTTGTTTATTTAAATGATTTTCTTTCTTTATTCATATGTATGTATTTTTTTTTTCTTGCCAAAGGCATCGAATTTAACAATCTTTTTTTTTCATCTTATTGGTCTTGAAAGCTTCCTTGCACATGATCACATCATCAGTGATGTCAGTAAGGCTTGGGAGTAGAACTTATGTGGGTAAACAGGAGAAGGTTCTTAATTTCCTATATCTTACTCCTTCTGCTTCTGCAGAAAATAATGTAGACCTCTAAAATAGCATCTTGACCATGCACATCATAAATTTTTAAATTCTCATTAAATCTTACATTTTGATCACAACCTAACGCTATGTGTCTTTCAAAACAATATTATCTGAAAACCAATTTAGGGCCAGAGGGGAATTTGTAATGATAGATTCTATATTTAAAGTTTACTCAATGTTTTTATGTTCTAGAAATGCAGCTGATTGTGTCTCACTTTGACCAATAGAATGTGGCAAAAGTGATATCACATGACTTTTGAGCATATGCCACAAAAAGCGTTGCAACTTCAATCTCGATATTTTAGAGCACTCGATCTTGGGAAAATCCTGAAGAAATCCAGCACACTGTTAGATAGCCACATAGTGGTGTTATGAATAAGATTCTGGTCCAGAGCATCAGCTAAGCCTGCAGCCACTAGTCAGCGTCAGCTATCATTATTGCAAGTGAGCCATTTGGCATGTCCAGTCCAGTCAAGAATTCAGATGAAAGTAGCCTCAGCTGATCTCTGTCTGCAAGCTACGAGGGATCTCAACAGGGAACCACTATTGAGCCCAGTCAACAAATTCTACTCTAAGAGATAATAACATTTTAAGCCACTAAGTTGTATATAAGAATAGATAACTGAAATGTGTATTTTAGTTGATAGGAATTTGACCAAATGAAAGTCTTTACTAAGGAAGTGCTATTTAATCTAAATCTTCTTAAAAATAAAGAGCAACTCTATTTATCATTCTTTTTCATTTTATTCACTCCACTGCACTTAATCTTATCACACACCCCACCACTAATGCTGATCTTCTGAAGGTCATTTATCACCTCCTAATTGTCAATCGCATCCTATGATCTTATTCTATCCCTGATCTTTGTGGCTTTTCTATTGCATTTGTTATGCCTTCAGTCTTAAAACCCTGTAAATCTTTGATTTTACTGCATAATACTTTTTCATAGTTCTCTTCCTTAAACTGGAAGAAATATGAGAAATGGTACTTCTTCCCAAGTGAAGAAATGACTGCGTGCTTGTATTACTAAAGCAGAAGGGAGGAGAAGAAGAGCAGACAACGATATCCAGAAAGGAAAAAAAAAATCTACAAAAGATAAACTAAAGAGCAAGACAGTGTTATTCTTTTGAATAGATTAATTATACTTTTGTATCAACTCTATGCCCTTAATCAATATGCAGAGGTCAAGAAATGGGTTTGAAGGAAATAAAAAAAGCCTTGATATTTTTCTAGAAGTTGGAATGAGAAGCCAATATTTTCTTAAAATGCTATTTTATGTCAAAGTGTTTATTTGACTATCTTGACCTCAGTTATAGTACGAGCTCCTATCATATCTGTATTAAATATTTGGATAACAATTTCAACATTGCAAATATTCTTCTTAATGTTCGAATCAATGTAAGTAAAGAACATTGTCATCATCTCTATTAGAAACAATGTGTTATCACTCACTTATGGCATAGGATTGGAAGAATTTAATAGACTTAGATCAGGAAGTGAGGTGGAGTTCAAGTCTCTGTTTCCCAGTGACTAATCACATTGATTAGAACCTTTTTTCTTTTTCCTTCTTAGCCCTTCTTTTTTTTTCTTTCTTTTCTTCTTCTTTCATCTCCTTTTTAATCTTTCTATTTTCAATGCTTTATATGTTTACTTGGTTCCTTAAATATGGGAAGTAGGTTTTAAAAAGGCCAATTTTCTTTTGATATTGAGAACATTCATAAGCAGAACCACTGCAGCACAAATCTGTGGATAACAGTACAAAAAATAAAAAAAAAAACTGAGATCGATTTATGTTTACCTGTTTTATAACATAGACTCTAGGAAGAAAAACAACTCTTTTGTTTGAACATCTATCAGTTTCATGGCTTCTAATCAAATAGGGGTCCTAAGGAGATGCTTTGTTGTTGCACCATTGCTGTCTCTATGATCTCATTAGTCCCTGAGCCATCTCGATACCAGTTATTGTCATGGCTACTTCAGAGACCTAAAATACACCGTTCTCTTACCTGGAACCCTTATGGCAAGAAAGATAATTTTTTTCAGCACCAGAGGGAGTATAATCATTGGAACTAAAGGGTTTCAGTCCTGGTTCTGTGGGATCTTGATAAAATAAAAATTTACCTTGCTGGGTTTTGTTCTATTTATTTATAAAGTAGAGATATTAGCATAAAGAAGAAATATATGTTAAATCTTAAAGAATGCCAGAAACGTCAAGGATTTGCAGTGAGTGTATAATTTTTGATGAGTTATTATTCAAAGAGTAAAAGCCTTGGTCTTCAAGTGATATGGAAAAGCTGACTCAAGGTACTGAATTATTTGCACTGTTACATTTTTCTTTTGAGAAAATATACCTTGATACCTCCTCCCACTTTAATTATATGATCTCTGTACACAGAAATATCTTTTCTTATTTCTACTTAGCATAACAAAGAAAAGCTGAGATTTTTCAAAGTATCAAGGGAGAATAAAAATGATGATGGAAACAAAAAGTATTAACATTATAAAAACATATGATATATATACACATATGTTTCTAACACTTCCTTCAGTGAATTGTACCCAGGGATGGAGGGACCTGTTCTTTGGATGAGAAAAGTGTATACACAACTGTGCACAAACACACAGGAGTCTCAAAGGATATTTTTGTTAGCTTTTAGACTGCATATTTCAGGGGCGATTATTGACTCCACAATACAAAACTATTTTTTAGGTATCTTGGCTCCCTTATTCAAGCTTAAGAATGAGTTCTTAATCTTCCTCCTACCTATGACTATACTTAGTTCTGGGATCACGACTGAGAGGAATACTTTTTCTCTATACAGAGAAATGACCTTTTTCTTTAAATAAGGTCCTACCACCTGATTACAGAGAACAATCTTTTCCCAGTACAGGTCCAATACATTAAAAAAGGAAACATGAAAATCCAAAGGGTAATTATTTCACATCTAGTGTAATAGGCAGACGGGTAAAAGGATGCTCTTCTAACAAGGGACAACTCTGACTTTGCAGTTCACAGGGTAGCTGTGAAGGTTGAATACAATAGCATATAGAAAGATGTTCAGTAAACTATGAAGCAATATAAGAAGTCAGTTTAAATTTGAAAAAAAAACAGTTTTATTTTATGGGAAAGAAATTTCATTCAGGAGCTGGATGATGTCTGTTTATCTTTAGGCACCTCTTTATATTCAGGAACCGGATGCTCACTTTGCTCTCTGATTTGTTTCTTTTCTGGATTTTTTATTTCATACTCATATCTACTCCTGAGGGGCATTCAAAATATTTAACAATATACAGGGAAAAGGCATTGATCAATCAATGTATGCTACCTGTAAACATCTCTTATTACTGGAACACATGGGTTGAACATCAGGCCAGCTACATCAGAGAATAAAGAGTGGAAGGAAGACAATGACTCCATTTTTGTCCTAATTCATTCATCATTTGATTTTATATCTAATAAAAGAATATAGTTTGAATATTAGCTAACATGATATTTAGAGATATGCTTAGTTTTCTGTTTGGTGGGTGTGAGGAATGGGGAAAGAGAAAGACACGAGTGATGCATAGATAGAGAGAGGTAATGCTTCAGCTCTCCTTTGGCAATTTTATTTGTACTCACCCATTATATCCCAAGCATTGCATTTAGTGTAGTCTTATTGACTTATCACGACATCCTTATTATCAACGTATTTTCATTTTATTTTATATAAAAGAAAAGAGAGGCTTGTAAAGATCAAGAACTATCCTACATTGTGATCCCTGGTACCAGAAAGAGCTGTAAGTGTTCTCAATGTTGACATCTGCTCTTCCTCCCTGGAGATGGTGAATATGGTGAATTGAGACACAACTATTTTTTGTGCTTTCCTTAACTTTAAGAGAAATAAAGCAAAAAAACTTTATCTCTCAGGTTTCCCTGAAAGTAGTTTGCAAAATATGATTTATGTTTGGCCCATTTGGTGACTTTTACGAGTTCTGGAGGGTGGAAGCAAAAGTTTCATTGTTGCTGCTTCTGAGTTTCTGCTGGTTGCCATCAATGAGTGATTAGGTTTACTTGAATCTATATTAGCAGAGATGTTGGTATCCAGCTAGTCACTAGCTTCATAGGTGTCTGAAGGGAGGGTGAAGTATGTAATTTCTGCAAGTATGACTCGTAGAAAGTGCAGCCTGGTTCTTGAGCTTTCTGATAAGTTTCATGGTTGTGGTTACTTCTTGATCAGAACATTTTCTAGACATCAACAGCTTCCTCATGGTAGTGATTGCAGTGTGAATTAGTTACCAGGTTCTGCAGTATGTTTTTTGGTGTTAGTCCTGAACATTCAATTAGAACCCGTTTTTTTTCATCCCTATCAACAATTCTAGAAGCTGCTTCCTGAAATGTAAGGAAACACATATTGCTCAAACTAGTTATTGCAGATTCTGTTTTCTAAAACTAAACCCTGATGGATACTATAATTGAAACCAGCAGGGGTTGTAGGTAGAAGACTAAAGAATATGGAAATTTGATTTTGAGTATTCAAACTAGTTAAGTGTGAATGTAAAGATAATCTTGTTAGTTCAGCAATCCAAGGAGCCAATGGCAGATAGTATACTTAATTATACGAAGGGTGATGGAAAGCAAAGATTTAGTGGACAAGTGGCTGTCTGCTATTGAAGATCGTTATTGAACAAATGAAGAATATAAGAAATGTGAATATATTGAAAGATTTAAAGAAAGCAAATGGTAAACTCATGGTCTTAAATTCTCAACTGAAGCCACGGACAGGAGCCTAGGGAAGCTTCTATGACTACCCTCAAATATTTTCTTATTGCTTCTCATTTTAGGGCAGACATATATTTAAATCAGAAGCTGAGTCTGATTCTGAGTGCTGTTGAGAAATAGCAAATTTGAATGCATAGACTGACCAGTTTTTCTAAATGATAGTTGGGGGACATTGGGAAAAGAGTTGATCTTTAAGCATTTAGGAACTTTCAAATAGATTTGAGTAATCTGAATTCCCCCGGCCCTGGAACACTACTGAGATGCCATTGCCAGCAATAATAGCCCCTCTTCCCTTCTGGTGAGCCTGGCTTGAACCCTAAATTTACTTCACCTAAAGAAATACCTTGTAAGGGAAAGCCATTTATCCTTTTACCTCACCTGTGTTGCCACCTCTCAGACCCACAGCTCAGCACACTCCAGGGGGGAACAAGAGTAAAGTTTGACCTTCAAGGATAGTTATACACAAAAAATTGCAAGAATTTGCTAATTTAAATTTATATCAGCAGAAACCTGGAAATATGTGTGGAAGTTGAATTTTTTGGTCTTATAGAAGGGTGGAAGAAACAATTTTATATTGATCTAAGTTTAGAAAAACTTTATCTGAAATTCTATATTCAAAGGACTAATTTATGTAGCTGAGAGTGATTATAATAACTGCTCAGTTGGTGGGCTGAAATCTAGTTTCAGGGGCAGACTATGTTAAATGAAGTTGAGATGTCAGAAATTTCTGGGTATAATATAAAGAAAAGAATCTAAATACTTAGAGAGAAAGCAAGACACACACATCCTCTGTAAATGACACATTAAGCTCATACATATACTCCCTTGAAGGATCTAGAGGAAAACTCCTTCACTAAAACTTAAGAAATACATGAGTAAAGAGAGAACCGGATTTATATAAACAAACAAACAAAGAAATAATCAATGAGTCAGTCAGTCTAATGTGGATATGTTCTAGAAACCAAGGATGAAAGTTAGAAAGTTCTTCACTTAACAGTATTCCCCAATTTTGGTAAAGATGACCAAATCTCAGAATTCCAGAAGCTACATGGCAGCGCTTTTTAACCAGAGTTCAGTAGAATGTAGGCTTAATTTGAGTGACCCAGAGCCTAGATTTGACTTAGTTCACAGACAGAGAACTTTTTGCATGAAAAAGAGCCTGTAAAACTTTTGGCAACTGTTCTGTGATAGAACAGAAGTTATGACTGCAAATCTTTCTCATAGCTATCTCCAAAGGGACTTGTAAACATTTTCCAGGGAATCTGTGCATACTGAAAGTAAATCCTCAACCTTTTGTAACTCTGAGCAAGTGGTAATCTCTATGGATCAAGAACTTCACTTTGGTCTGCTTATCAGAGTCAAGGTTGTAAGGTTGAGGTGATAAATAACTTATTTTCCCAAGTCCAATAAACTATGGGTTCACAAAGTCTGCAAAACCAAGCTCTTGTTATTTCTTTGATTGCTGAATACATAGTTGAAGTAAGCTGCTAGAAGACTTCCCACATGGGCTCCTGAACCCCGTGTCAGTGATAATATGGTATCAAGGAGCAAAGAGATAATAATGCACACAAATCAAAACCATGTTCTAAGTGAAATAACAAAGATTAGAGCCATCATTTAATCATCGAAAGATTTAGGTTAATGATTCTTATCGCAATTCCATTTAATTGTTGCTGTTGTTGTTGTTGTTTTGATTATATGTAAGACAGATAAGTAAAATGAAAAAGAACAATGGATTTCACAAATTTTCTCAGGGGGTAAACAAATTGCAATTGCTATTCTATTTGTTGTCTCTCTATTAGAGTTAGCAATACATGCTCTACCTCTGGAATGCAGATATCAAGCTGATTTTCCCCTCCCCCAACCTGTGCAATTATCAGAGAACAGTAGAAAAGTTTCCATTCACCAGACAGAGATAGAACACTATTAATGTCTTATCTCAAGACTTTACCAACTCTCTGGCTCTCTTTCATGATTTAATCTCCAAGAATTTAGATTATCTTGCCATATCACAGAACATCCCCATGAACTACTATATTGATGGCATGACGCCAGTGAAAAGGAATAAACAGATACCTCTATGCTTGACAGAAGGTTGGGGAAAAACTATTAAAGTATTCAGAATTCTGCTTTGTGTGTGGCATTCCTGGGAATGGAGGAAATCAGTGGTTTATAGCATTTTGATATAAGGCCACCAGAGTGAAAGAAAAACTGCTATACCTTATTACACTTAACATCATAAAGAAGGCACACTCCTCAAAGAGATCTCTTTGGATTTTGAAGGCCAATGTATCACATCGGTCCAAGTATATTATAAAGCACTAGCTATAGATGGGAACCCTGCTCCAGCGCTGAGTGAGGCTCTTGACTGACCTGTAAAGCAAGCAGTTTTACTATTTGACTATGCATCAAATAGTACTGGAAATTATCTGTGACTTATTAGGCAGAGGCACTGAATGAAGTCTGTGGCAATCAGTCTTGGGAAAAACACAGCCCAAGCTCCTAGGGTTTTAGAACAGTGTCCTCTTTGGCAGGTAATTCTCTTTGAGAGAAAACTTCTGCCTGTCACTAAATGGGCAAGGCAATTGGAGAGAAGGGAAGCATTTCATGTAGCGGGGCTATCTCCAGCAAAGAAGGCAAAATGTGTATGGAGTGCTCTGGACACTATAAACATACTCGTTAGCCTGGAGCAGAGAGTTTCTGTATTTGAGTAGATTTATTGACTGGTGGAAAAGTTCTTGTGTGATATTATAGAAAATATGTCCAAATGAATTTAAACTTGTCTGATTCACTCCTGGTTTTAAAATCCTGTAGCCAACAATACTCGGTAGAAGATATTTTTCACTTTGGTCTCAGGACAAAATATTCTACCCTGAACCATGCTTGGGTACTAGGAGATTCAGTACACAGAATAACACAGCTGGAAATCACTCTGTGCTAAAATCAACGCAGTGTCCTGCAGTGGCTTAGAAAACAATATACAGCACAGAACATTTAAGCTCATCATAAACTGACAGTTCTCTTAAAACAGGCTTCATACAAAGAAGCTGCCTTTGAATATGGAATATATGCATTTTTATATGAATTTTAACACTAACAATTGAACATTTTAATAAATGCTATATTGCTACAGACCAAATACTATATGGGCATAATAACTGTATTTAGGTACGCTATGTCATTTGGGATTTCAGTTCTTGGCAGGTGAAATATAAAATATTCATTTTCTTATTCACTGTTTTTCTGATTCCGGCAATAAAACTTTCAGTAATGGATTTTGTTTTATTCACCAACCTAAGCTCTCAGTAGGAAAAGAAAAAGTTTCTCTTAGTGTTTCTCTTACTTTGGGGGACAAAATGTTATAATGGATGAGCTGACTGTAAACTCAGACTACATTAGTCAATGGTGGATAGGTAAGCTTCAGGTGACCAACTTCATGAGTATTTTTTTATATTAAGTACCCAAAATAATATATATAATACAGCTTAAAATATATATACATATATGTATACATATAATCTTTACAATTTGGTGTCACAAAACTCAATGCATCCTTTAAAAGAACTGTTTTGTTCCTTTTTTATCATGTTTTACCTTCTACAGAACATAATCATATAACCATTGAGACACAAGAAATAAAAAATATGCTGAGTATGTCACTGCCAAAAGAAAAGGGGTGTGCAACTCCACACCATCAAACCAATGGTCCACCGTGAATCTTCGAGATGCTCAGATCAAACATCAGACGATATCGGGTGCTCTCTTTATCCACTGTAAGCCGGGCTTGCTTTGTGTGTAATATAGAGTTGCTCCTGGGTAGGCCAAACATATCTTTTAAAAATTTTTTTAATATACTTTATTTTTTTAGAGCAGTGTTAGGTTCAAGCAACAGACATGGCTTCTTAAATCTTTGGACCATCCACACAGCCCAGCACCACACTTTACCCATACACACATTCAGACTGATGTTTCATTATTTTTAATTTTTTTGTTCGATTTCCTTTATTATCTGTGAAAAGATAAAAGTACCAAATTTTTCTTCTTCTGGGTTGGTTTGATGCATTGTAGAAGTAAAATATAGTTAAGAAAATATATTTTTTCTTCTGATGTTAATTCTTCTTCAGAGAGGTGTGGGTGGGGAGAAATGTTCTTTTCAAAAGATTGATACCCTCTATCAAACAGCAATTGGCCCAAGGTTGGCATTTAAAGACCCCTCAGTAGTCCAACTCAAATTCCCAGCACTATTACCAGAAATGTGCTGATTGTGCAGCACATCTACGTTTGAACAATAAGGAGTCTGATTCAGACTCGCTTTTGAAAGCTGCCACTTTTATCATATAGTTAATTCTTTTCTCATTTAGAAAAAGGAAAGTGCAGTTCACTGCTAGTGTTAATTTAACATCACGTATAGAAATGCTACATTTTCTAGGATTTGACATTTTCAGCCATCGAGAATTACTATATTTTGTAAATGGAAATACCACTACTAAAAACTATAAATAGAATGATGTCATTTGTTTCCAAAGACTATTGATATACTAGAGCGATGTGAAAATAATAATAAAAGCGAGATATTTTATGGAAAACTTTGAGGCTAAGGTTAGGACTTTAATATGCAAGTTATCTGAAGTAAACGGCGCCGCTGCAAACACCACTGGCAAGTATTCTTGGGGCAAAGAGGAAATGGGTTAAATACGTACAGCAACATTCACAAAGGTAAAGCTTAGGTAGTAGTAAAAGTCAATATAGAATCCTGACGTTTCCAAAGAAAGACAAAGTAAATATTTAATGGAAAGGGAGAGATTTAAGTAACAATGTTGGTAAAATTCCCTGAATCTTAATATTTTGACAGTAAAAATATTACTACACGAGGCAGCCATAAGACATGATTGACCTTGGACATCCACTCCCTAACCTGGAGAGAACTTCTTGAGAAGATCTTATTTGGAATATGTAGTTACAATTGTTGTCAGTGTGCTTAGAAATTCCCAAAGAAATCAACATTGCTGTTTTCTGATTCTAAGTTTAATTTTATGTTTTAATTTTAAAGACAATTTTGAAATGTGAGCAAAAACTGAGCAAAACTTTTATAAACCGTCATTCCTCTTATTTAAACAATTTCTGGATAGGCTTCAATATTTCACCAGTCTCTTCAGTGAATTCAATGCTCGAACACATTCTATTCTTTCATTACTTTCTAATTCATAATTTGATTTTGTTTGATACTCGTGTGTTTGATACTCGTGTGTTTAAATAATTATAGACTCACAGGAAGATTTAAAAATAGTAGGGTGGTCCCATATACCCTTCATTCAATGTTTCCCAGTGATAATATTCTAAATTATTATAATATAGTATCAAAACCAGGAAATTGACATTGGTATGACCTACAGACCCTATTCAGATTTCATGGGTACTCATTTGTGTATGTATGCTTCTACATGTACTCATTTGAGTGTTTGTTTATACATGTGGAATTCAATAGTTTTGTCACATCTGTTAAATTTGTGAACCAAATCACCACAGTCAAGATAAAAAACTCTTCACCACAAAGGAACTCCCTCCAGCTTCCTCCTTATAGTCACATTTCACTCTGCTTCACCTCCTGCCATCTCTAATTCCTGTCAATGATCGATCTGATCTTCATCTCTATTGCATTTTTTCATTTTGGGGGAATGTTATAGAAACGGAATTCTATAGTATATAACCTTTTGAGATTGGCATTTTTCACTCAGCATAATGCCCTGTATGGTCACATCATACATGTACATTTAGTTTTATGAGAAACAACCAAACCCTTTTCCAGAGTGGCTGTAACCTTTGTACATTCCTACCAGCAGTGTATGAAAGATTATTTTCTCCCTGCATCCTTGCCAGCATCTGATATTGCTAGTTTTTATTTTAACTGTTCTGATAGATAATTAATAATAGCTCATGGTGTTTTTAATTCTTGTCTTCTCTAATGGCTAATAATGTTTAACATCTTTTCATGTACTTATTTGCTATTTATATTTCCTCTTTGGTGAAATGGCTGAGTTTTTTTCCAATTGCTTAATTAGATTGTTCTATTTGTTTTTGTGGTTTTTTTTTTTTATTTTGAGACTTTGTAATATAGTCTAGATAAAAATTCTTTGTTAGATATATTTGCAAACATTTTCAGTCTATAACCTGACTGTTTATATTTGTTATGGGAATATTTATCAAGACTTTATTAAGTCATTAATTTTATATTCTACGATGTTGATACTGTGCTTTACTAATTTTAATTTGGGTTTTAATTATGATATTACATTGAATTCCTTACATTTTTTTGCAAGGAATCCACTTCAATGTGTATTCTATTACTTTATTTTTTTAAATCCAAGTTTCCTTTGATTTTACTTAGGGTGCAAAATCAGTTTCATCATATTATCTCCTCATTTTAAAAACATATATTTAGTGAAATATATGATCTCGTAACTTCCTGATTTTAATAAGATAATTGTGCCAGATAAATTATAATTTGTTTCAAATATTCTCTATAAACCATGCAGATTAACAAGGAAAGCAAGCACAATTACTTGCAGCACAAGAATGATACTGAAAATACTACCAATTTCAAATTCACAGGTCGGTTTGGAAATAAACACAGAGATGAGTAAATTTATCTCTGGAGCCCTTAGAAAAGTAGAGATTGTGTCAGTCTTAACTTAGGGAGAACACAGAAAGCATCATCTAAGTTGCAGCCCCAAAAGAAGAAGATATACCCTAGTAAAGAAATGATGAAAACAAGTGTTTCACTAGGTAGAGCGAAGCATTAGATTTAAGACTTTTAAAAAATGTTTTGGAAAATATGTAGAATGAGAAGTAATGGTTGAATAAACCACCCATTATATGAGAGAAGGAGGCATCTTAAAAGATGTAATACCCCTTGGAGTCTTGGTGGTAAAAGAAAAGAAGAACATAGCTTTAAAAAAAGGGTTGATTAAATCATGATATAACTTAATAATCAGAAGATAACAGTACTTTCTCCAAAAGTTCCCATTTATTAAAATAAGTGCATTTTACTGTACAGATTAAATAATGCACTCTTGAAGAAACCAAAATCTTCCTTCTCAGTGAGAAAATGCTGATGATGATAGTGATTAAAATAATGACAAGATAGCTATGAACATCTATACATGCTATTGCTCTACATACATTGTCATGAACAGAAAAAATGGTACAGCATCCCTAGAAAGCTACTATAATAAAAGAGAAAATAATTATCAAAACATCCTAACAAAAAAGAACTGAAACATAACTCCAAAATATTAATTAAACATGCAAAAAAGATATGAAAGAACAACAGAAATCAGACATTTCAAAATAAACAGACACAAAAATGAAAAATAAGAGAAATTGAAAAAAGTAAAATAACTTCAAAGATAGAAATTAAATTGCAAGATATTTAAGATAGAAGAGACATCATTTCAAGTACAATAAAGAATATGGAAGAGAGAAATAATTGAGACCAAGAATAAAATAAAGAAATGGGCAAAAGAAAAAAAATGAAGGTATAGAGCACAGGCAAAAGTGATATAACATATGTATAAAAGGAGCCACTGAAAAAATTTGGAATGGACTTAATTATATACACTCCAAGAAAATACATTTTAAGTAACAGAATGCCTGGTTTCACATACTAAAAATGTTAACTGAAAACCTGAGAGCAGTTAACTCTAAAACATGTCAAGTAAACTTATTTTACTTTAAAAAAATAGGGAATTTAGAAAATATCAGTCACCTATAAATCAAAGAAAATTCTCTTTAAAATGAGAAATGAAAAAATACATTAGAGAGAAATGGAAAAGTAAAGTAAGTTTTTTGAGCCTACATAAGTAATACATAGGAGTGAAAGCTACCTATCTTTTAAGGTAAAAAGCAAAATAGTAGAAGTATGAACAAGGAAAAGAAACCAAGAGCTTTTTATAAAGGTATTACTTTTATGATGTCTACTAAAACAAACAAACTATTAAGTATCCAATAAAGGAAAATAAAAATACTAAAGAATAAAAGCAGAATTGTAATATAATAAGAATGTTAAATATAGAAAAAAATGATAGATCTAAGATCAAACATATCAGTTTTAACAGTAAATATAAATAAGATTTAATAATTTATTAATGGAAAGACATTATAAGAACTATTCACAAAACTAAATCATATATAAAACAAAGTGATTCAGTAAGACTAAGAATAAAAGATGAGCAAAATAGAACAGGCGAGTGCAAACATAAAAAGCAGATATGGCAATCTTTATAACTGTCAAAATAGAATTCAGTCCTAAAATCATGAAATTTAAAAAAAAGAAGGCTATTTTATGATGCTAAAGAATATCATTCACAATAACAGTATAACAGTTATGAGTACCTATGCAGAACATATCGAATCAAACACCTTTATAAAGCTTAAAATATAAAACATTTAAAGAGAAATTGACAAAATCACACTACTCATATGAAACTTTAATATATAAATCTTGATTTAAGGTGGTTTGAGTGGACAAAAAATAATACAGAGAACCTAGACAACAATAACAAAGATAAGCCTCAAGAATATATAGCAATTACTTCCTTCTTACAGTGGATTTATTTTCCTTTCAAGCAAAAGAAACATTGCCAAAAACTGACCATAAATTACATCACAGATAAAACTTCAGTCAGTTTCATAAAATGTAAATAACAAATAATATTTTTAATAAACAGAAATTATGCACTAATTAAAAAGACATTCCTCTTTGATATTATAATTCTCTTTCACATAACTCTTGGGTTTCAAGGGACTTATATGCCAAAATGTCAGAATTTCTTAAAAAATAATACTAATATTGATAATAGAAGTACTACATGTCAAAATTTGTGAGGTACAATTAAAGCAATGATAAGAGAATAATTCAAAATCATGTTTGTGTATTAGTAAAATTAAATAGTGGAAATAAGTGAGTATAATATTTGTCTTAACTAGAAAAAAATGACTATTGTGTAAAGCAGAAAAAATTATGAGTAAGAAGAGAAATAAATATTAGAAAATAGAATAAGAAATGATGACGATTTTTTTTTCTTTTTTTTTTTTTTTTAATTATTATTTATGCCTATAGCACCTGATCTTCCTAGGTGGTCTCCCATCCAAGTACTAACCAGGCTTGAGCCTGCTTAGCTTCCAAGATCAGACAGGATTGGGCTTGTTCAGGGTAGCATGGCAGTAGATCATGGACCATGGGTCCACTGGGACATGAACTCAGGACCTTCTGCATGTAAAGCAGACATGCTAACTGCTACGTTATGGAACCACATTCAAGAAATGATGACAATTCTAAAACCCTAGTTAACTTCGTTTTCTAAATGGAAAACAAGAACAATTATGCAAAATGGAAATGAAAGAGGAGATATATAAAAGTATCATAAGACACTATTGGCGTAACTCTATGCAAAGGAATTTGAAAACCTACAAAAAATGATTAGTTTTCCAGGGAAATATAATATACCAAACATCCTCAGTCTACCTAGAATGTTTAAAACAACCAAATGCCAGATGAAAACACAGAAAGTTTTCAATGAGCCATTCATAAGAATAATAGGCCTTGATTCTTTCAGTAGAAAATTCTATCAGAGCTTCAGAGACTCTATTACTCTAATATTCTTAGACTATTCCAGAAAATTGGATGGAAAATATCTTCTTAAAAAAATACTTAATAAAAATTGCACCAAAAATCTCTTTATCAAATACACTTATGAATATGGGTAGAAATATCCTAAATAAAATATTATTGAATAGAATTCAGCAACATATTACAAAATAATACATCATGACCAAATGGGACTTATTTCACAAATGTAAGGGTGGTTCGATTTTAGGAAATTCACTAATAATCTACATTAATAAACATAAAAAGAATAAAGAAAACCTTTGATTGCCTGCATACATGCTGAAGAAGCCTTTAACAAGAGTAGACATCTATTCTGATCCAAACAAAATTATTAAATAATCATTGATATTTACTTAAAATGATAAAACATGTACCTCATTCCAAAAGTCAGTGTCCTACTCAGTGAAGAAATACTAGAGGCCTGCTTGCTAAAATCAGGAATAAGAAAAGAGTGCTTCTATCTCTATTTGTTTTTAATGTCTCATTGAAAATATTAGACTTTGTAAGGAAGTAAGAAAACAATTACAGGCATTAAAATTGAAATGGAAAGTTTTTAAATATCTCACTGAAGGTGATATAATTTTATGTCTGAAAACCCCAGGAGATTTAATGCTAAAACTCCAGGAAGTTTAATGCAAATAGTAAGAAAATTTAGTCATGTAGAAGGACATAAAACTAATATATAAAAATCAATAATATTTGTATATACAGACACTAATAATTAAAAAATATAAAGAGGTGACTTCATTTACAATTGCAAAGAAAGATGAAATAGTTAGAAATAAACCTAATAAGAAATGTACAAAACTTGCATGTGGAGAACTTTAAGAAACTCTTGAAAAGTCACACAAACACCTTTGAGCAAATTGAAAGACATTTTTGGGATAAGAAAACTCAACATCATAAAAATGTCAATTTTCCCAAAGTTAACAAATAAATTTGTCACAAACTCAGTAAAAATATCCACAAGTACTTTTTAATCTGAAGCTAGCAATCTGATTCTAAAATTTATATGAAAAAAATAGATAAGCAATAATGGTTAGGAAAATACTGTAGAAGAAAAGGTAACAAAGGAGATATGGCTGTAGCAAATATAAAATACACTGAATCACACTTTACTATACTATACTATGCTATGCTATACTATACTATACTATACTATACTATACTATACTATACTATACTATACTATACTTAAAACCAAGTGATATTAGCATATGAATAAACAGACAAATGCAGTAAAATAAAAAATCCAGAGTAGATTGTAGTACAAAGAAAGATTTAGCATCATTTCAAACAACTGAGGAAAATATGGAATTTTTAATAAATGAAATATGCACAATTAGATAGCCATTTGGAAAAAGATCACTTGCAACCACACATCAGACTTCCTTTTTCTAGGGCACATAGGTTTCTCAGTTTTGGAAGAGGTGTGGGAGCAATGTTGCTGACCAGGGTTCATATTTCCTTTACCTGTGCTCTGAAATAGATGCCAGTTTTTGTGCATTTTCTGGATTGGCGAATGTTCTCGTTGGCTTAATTTCCAGGTTTCAGGAAATAGAGAGAATAGAAAATAAACTAAACTACTCTTAGGAAACAGACTGATCTAGTTGTGGAGTAGTCTAAAAGTCATCTTATGCCAAATGTCAATGTCATAGAACAAAGAAGGGCAATTGTTCTAAATTAAAGAAAAAAGAGGACTAAAACCTAATGCATTATGTTAACCATGATTAGATCTTTATGTAAATATAAAAAACCTAAAAAATTTGGGGAATCATTTCAAATTTCTTAGATGAAATAATGGTGTTGTGGTTACATAGGAAAATGTCTTATTTCTTAGGAGATGATTACGGACATGATGTCTAAAATATACTTTCAAGTGATTTAGTTATATGTATAAACAAATATGACAAAATTTCAATGATTATTAAACAATAATTGTACGATTCTGTCAGCCTTTCTAAATGTTTAAAAATTTTTATAATAAAATGTTAGGAGAAATGTGACCCTCCTTAAATTATTTAATGATGTCTATTATCTTTTAGTTGCATAGTCTTTATATGGCCCTTTGTTTTGTTTGTTTGTTGTTTTTCTATTTTGTTGTCATATTTACATCTTTTTGAGGTGAAAAAAGACATATCTCTCAAGGCCTGGAATTGGCTCACAAACAATAAGATTTCATTTTCCTTGGTTACCTTCATAGTGTACAAGGTTATTATTAGATTACCCTCATAATTTAAATTATAGCCATTGGATGGACCATGGAGGGCATTGTGCTGAGTGGAGTAAGTCAGGAAGAGAAAGACAAATGTCATATGTGAAATCTAGAGGACAAGATAAACAAATAAACAACAAAAATAAGCTCATAGATACAGAGAGCATTTTGATGGTTGTCATATTGGGGAGTTGGGGGATTGGTGAAGCAGGGAGGGCATTAAGAAGTACAAATTGGTAGTCACAAAATAGTCATGGGAATGTAGAGTATAGCATGGGGAATAATTATGTATGGTAGCATTGTAATGACTATGTATGGTATCAGATAGATATTAGATTTATCTGGACAATCACTTCATCCAGATAAATTACGTAAAATGTCTAATCACTGTGTTGTACACCTGAAATTAATATAATATTGTATGTCAAAAATAATTGAAAAAAATTAAATATACAAATTAAAAATAATTGTAGAGCTAGCTGGGATAAAATAATCATTTCAAAAGTCCAGTTGTACAAAGGGAATGAGAGTAATGAAAGATATTTGAAAATTCAATTCCGTGCCTTTTTTTTTTTTTTTCTTCTTCCTTGATTGATTCTGTTTCTCTAACTTTAGTACTATTTTACATGCTAGATTTTAACAGTATTTTCTTACAGGGAATTATGCTTTTTTTTTATCTTTCTACTATTTCCTTCTGTATAGAAGAAGCTCCTTGAGTGAGTTTGGAAAGAGAATGTGGGCATATGCAATTCATCTTCTTTCTCTACCTTTTTCTTGCAAGTGACATGCATTATGCTGTATTCCTCATGCTGTAAGTTGAATTTATAGGGAAAGAAGACCTGAATCATAGATGACAAGTTAAATTAAAAGTTTATATTCTGTTGCATGAACCCAGAATACTGATAAATAAGCAGGAAACAAAATTTTGAGGAAAAACATATGTGAAATGTTTGTGGCTTCTGAGGTGATTGGAGAAAATGAGACTTCTTAAGAATTAAATCCAAACATATGTGGTCACTAATTTACAACAAAGGAAGCCAAGAATATACAATGGGGAAAGGATAGTCTCTTCAATAAATGTTGTTGGGAAAACTGGACAGCCACATGCAAAAATATGAAACTGGACCCCTATCTTATATGACACACAAGAGTAGTACAAAAATGGGTTAAAGACCTGAAATTATAAAACTCCTAGAAGAAAATATAGGCGGTAAACTTGATATTAGTCTTGCCAATGATATATTTATTTTTTGGACTTGACACCAAAAGCACAGCAACAAAGCAAAAATTAATAACTGGGACTACATCAAACTAAAAAAACCTTCTGAATATCAAAGGAAACTATTGACAAAATAAAAAGTCAACCAACAAAAGGGAATTAATATTTGCAAATTGTGTATCTGATAAAGAGCTAATATCTAAAATCTATAAAGAACTCACACAACTCAATAGAAAAAAAAAATCAATTAAAAATGGAGAAAGGAACTGAATTTTTCCTAAGAAAAGAAAGAAATGGCCAACAGGTACATGAAGTGGTGCTCAGCATCACTAATCATCAGAGAAATGCGAATCAAAGCACACTGAGATATTACCCTACACTTGTTAGAATGGCTGTTATCAAAAAGACAAGAGATAACAAGCACTAGCAAGGATATGGAGAAAAGGAAACCCTTGTGCACTATCGGTAAAAATGTCAATTGGTGTAGCCACTATGGAAAACAGTATGGAGGTTCAAAAAATTAAAAAATTAAAAATTAAAAATGGAACTACCATGTGATTCAGCAAGGAAATGAAGTCGCTATCTCAAAAAGATGTCTGAACCCCCGTGTTCATTGCAACATTATTTACAATAGTCAAACATGGAAACAATCTGAGCATCCACTGAGTACCTAATGGACAAAGTAAATGTGAAACACAGAGAAAGACAGAGATAGAAAGAGAAACTGAGAGAGAGAGACAGAGAGAGAGAGGAAGGAAGGAAGGAAGGAAGGAAGGAAGAAAGAAAGAGGAAAGAAGGAAGAAAGAAAGAAAGAAAAAGAAAGAGAGAGAGAAAGAAAGAAAGAAAGAAAACATTATTTGGCTATGAGAAATAAGGAAAGTCTGCCATTAGTGACAACCTGGATGGAACTTGAGGGCATTATGCTAAGTAAAATAAGTCAAAAAAGGACAAATATTGTATGATCTCATTTATATGTAGAATCTAAAAAAAACAAAACCTCATAGATATAGAGAATAGACTGGTGGTTGTCAGAGGCAGTAGGGAGTGGGTGGGGGAAATGGATTAAAGGGGTCAAAAGGTAAAAACTTCCAGTTATAAGATCAATAAATTCAAGGGGTATAATATACAACATAATTACTATATTTTTTTTTTATTTTCAAAGAGAAAGAATTAATATGCTTTATATCTTACCAACTTTTAGACATTATATTGAGTCATATAACCTCTTCTTATAGACAGGCATTTGGCCTTTAACTGTTGCAACTTGGCCATGTTGCATTAGCTTTAGTGTTTGCCTCTGAAGGATTTTCTTTTTGGTGAGTAATTGATATTTCTGTTGGCTTTATCCCAGGTGTGTGACTATTGTTTTTTATAAAGGCAAGGCATCTGAGCTTGGACCTTAAGTTACCTTTTCTAGTCAAAAGTGCCTCAAGACAGGTAGAGTCTGCGAGGTTCAGGAGAATTGAGAATGTGTAATTTCAGAGCTGTAGGCTGAGGGCCTCACCAGAAAGGGCTTTCCTCAATAATGGTGTAGAGTCTGGGGACCTTGATCTGATGTTAATTAATGTTCACGTGACTTTTCCAGATGCTGGATAGGGTGGGGTAGTTTGGCCATACTGCTTCAGCAAAGGTAAAAGTGTCAATGAAGAAGTAGAGCCAAATAGCTTGTACTTTAAGATATGTTACTGCAGCTTGATCTTGAATTCAAAGGCATTGGCAAGAGCATATGTTCATGGGCCTTGCAAAAACCTCATTGGATGCTGGCAGGCTACAGGTGCACAAAAATCTTAGTAAGCAAAGATGGTCGAAGCAAATATTTATTAAAGGACAAGATAGGCTTTCCATAATCAGGCCTTTTAGGCATTGGTGAACAGAATAATATTTGCTACCGTTAAACGTTGAATTCTTGAGCAACAGAGCACTACTGAGTTCCCAGCTTTAAATCACCGATGCCCAGCATAATCTACTGCAATGGGTCAGCTGTCCAAAATTATATTCTTTAGTTAGGCTCAAGAAAGGAATTGTAGAGATATTATCTTTGCCTGAAACATCATGTCTAAGTAATTTTTGGACTTCAGAATCTTGGAAACAAAAAGGCAATATAAGCCATATTAAACATAAGCCAAGAAGGATGAGGATGATAATCAAATTAAATACTGTTTAAATATTGAATAATGAGAGGTAATCTCCTGGGTAGAAATATCTGATTATAGAAGGAAAAGATTTGTTTGAGTGGTGACTGGATAGACCCAGAAGTCATTGATTTGGAATTGTTCATATCTATTGCAGAGCCCTCTGCAGGCAAAATCTCAAATTCCCATCAGTGGTCTTAAGAGGGTACCTTAGATACAGTGATTAGTTCCCTTAACAAGGTAGAAACAAATTTGTCCTGTTGCATCGTCGATCTCCTCCCCATGGCTGTGCTTGAGCATAGATTCAGTCCAATTTAAGAGAGCAAAAAGGCTGGAGAAGGTAGTGGGAGGTGGGAGAGCAGAGAATACTTCTTCATTACTAATGTTTTCTTCCAGGTCGAGGTAGTACCTGTGATGTAATACCCTTTCTTCTCTCCATATTTTTACTCTCTTCTCCATAGAGGAAGAGAAAGTTAATTGGATTGGTAATTTGGGAAAAATAAAATGGACATATGTGGCCCATGTTTCCCATCCTTTCTCTTGAGAGTAAGCTGTCCATTTACATCATGTATTCAGCTCTTTCCTTTTTCTGAAATTTTGCCAGGGTCAGTCTCTTCCCAGGTGTAAGTTCTGCTCCAGCCCAGAGCTCTTGGTGATGAATGGATGACTATCCATAACTGGACTCAGTATTAGGACTTGCTCACAAGTGAAGGCACTCTCTCCATGTCAGTTAGAAAAGGAGTAAAGCATAATGGTCAAGAGCAAGGAGCCTGGTGCCATGGTTCAGGTCTGAGTTCTGCAAGTTACGAGCAGTTGACCTTGGTCAAATGATTGAATATCTCATTAGTTCAGTTTTGTTTATATGTAAAATAAGATAATAATATTGCCTTTCATAGGGCTTTTATGAGGATGAAATGAGTTAATTTATGTACATCACTTAGAACAGTACTTTGACAATATGTTTGAGCTGCTCTTATAAGCTTTATTAGTAACAAATAATATTTTCGATTTCACAGGCTTTTTCTTTTGTCTTATTTCTCAGTTTGTTCTCAAGTTAAGTGGGAAAGAAAGGTACCGTTATGTTATGTACCTAAAACTCGCATACCATGTATAAACTATAAATGTGCCCAGATTCTTCCTGCTTACCTTGTAGCTATAAAGGCCCAAGTTCTCTATGGCCTTTTAGATCTGTATAACATAGAGCCTGTATGAGAATTTTGGGAACCATTAATGTCAAACTTTTCAAATGATGCTAGTAAAATGATCTAATAGTGACCTCCTCATCTGACTTAAGTAATGAACTTGACAACAGAACCAGTCAATCTATTTCTAATTAGATCATGCTTGCAATTATAAAAGAATATTGTCTATTTACTTTTTAATAATTAAATAATGAACTATAGTGATACTATTCAATTAGGTGTAGTTTTGCTCAGTCTGAGTCTACATTGTGTCAGGGTCTTCTTAATATACTTCCTGAATATGCTACTATTTCTCAAGAGGGAGAATGTACATTGACCTTCAATATCATACTTTAATCTGTTTTCATCATCACTATATTTATCAAAAAGAGTATAAAGTTTTTATCTAATATATATCACCATTGATGAGTTTTTAGCTCTTATAGAATCTTCTACTTTATATACAGGTCTTTCTAGTGGGAATCTGAGATACTCATAATTTTATTTAAAAAAACCTTTAGGTCTATACTTAATTAACTGAATACTAAATACTTATTGTGAACCTAATTTACTAGATTCTATGTGGTCTGTACAAAGACATAGAGATGCTTGCACTCCTCAAGTAGAACATTTAGTATAATTAAAGTGACACAACATAGAGACATTTGAGAAGGTAATGAAGAATAAAAGAGTATAAATGCCACTGCGTCACAAACATTTAAACTTGAGAACAGATCAATCTAGCAATTATAAAAAGTGCTTTTCAATTTAAATATAAAATGCCCCTTCCCCATAAAAATTGTCCGTCCACAATTATGTAAGCGTTCTCTTTACTTAGATATCCACTGGGAAATTATTAAAATGACAGTAGATAAATAGAATTTAAGCACTTTAAGATACCCCAAAGACATCAAGTTCTCTTCCCTTCCATTGCATTAATTCTATATGTAATATACCAATTCTACCATGATAACATACAATTTTTTTTGTAAATATATTCTGTGAGCTCTCGGGATTATATAAAGAAACTCAGACTTATTTTGCTGGTGGCTCTAATTATTGACAATAGTTTAAGCCTGAAACTACTTCTCTCTTTTTTCCAATTATTGTCATTAATTTTTGCTCTTGCAATCACATGAAATATGTTTAACATATCTTTCACATGACAACCTCTCAAATGTTTCGAATCACCTATAATTAAGTCTTCTTTTCTCCAGGCAAAAAATTTCCAGTTTCTAATTAGTCTTATACACACACACACACACACACACACACACACACACACACACACACATATATGTGTGTGTGTGTGTGTGTGTATGTATGTATGTGTGTGAGTGTGTATATATAGCATTAAGTCCCCTCACCATCTTAGTTTAGTCACTGTTTAGGGACACGTTCTAATCCTCTGATATACCTTTTAAAATATGTACCCAACATATATACAATGGAATATTACTCAGCCATAAGAAGAGATGAAATACTGCCATTTGTGACAACATGGATGGACCTCCAGATAATCATGCTAAGTGAAATAAGCTAGACAGAAAAAATTAAAATCACGTATCACTTATATGTGGGATATAAACCCAAAAGCAACAAATGAATGGGACAAACAAACAGAGACTCATGGACATGGACAATAGACTAGTGGTTACCAGAGTAGAGCGGAGAGGTAGATGGGGTAAAAGGGGTCAAATATATGGTGACAGAAAGAAATCTAACTCTGGGAGGTGAACACACAATGTAAAAGTATATATATGCCTTACTGTTAAAATGTACAGCTGAAACTTATCAGATTTCATTAACCAATGTCACCATAAAAAAAAATAATAAATTAATTAGTTAATTAATTTTAAAAAAAAGAGGTTAAAGAAAGCCAGGCAGACTTACCCTAGCTGTCCAGAAACTCTATGGATTCACTTCCATCCTACAGAGATGACCATCATCATAAATGAGGCCCCTCACTCTGGGAGAAGGGAGGGGATGACTTAAAAGAAAATTAAAAAATTAAGTCTACGGCCATGCTACCCTGAACAAGCCCGATCCTGTCTGATCTTGGAAGCTAAGCAGGGTTGGGCCTGGTTAGTACTTAGATGGGAGACCACCTAGGAAGACCAGGTGCTGTAGGCATCAAAAATAATTTAAAAAAATAAGGGGTTGTAAGCTGCAATCTGTGAGGTCAACCAAAGGTTGCTTCACCAGATAGATAGATAGATAGATAGATAGATAGATAGATAGATAGATAGATAGATAGATAGAAAATTAAATAATAAAATAAAATAAACTATGTACTCAACAAATGATGAGGACGAATAAGTAAGAAACTGAGAAAATTCTCTTTTCTAATTCAGGACATCGTGTGCATTATGATCCACCATAAGTTAAATTTAGCTTTGGGGGAAACAATGTCACAATTTGACTTAAAATTACTTTAATGCCAACTTAAATTCCAAGTCCATATCACTCCTCTTCTATACTTTTGTAACTGGTTTGAATCCTCAAATAAGCAAAACAGTCAATGTTAGGGAATTTAGAGAATACTGAGGAGAATTTCCTCGATTTATAAAGGTAGAAGGTTCAGGATCAGAGGTTATATGACTTGGCAAGATTTTATAACTATTATCATAAAATTTAATTTTTCATCTCAGGTTATTTAATTTCTATTGGCTCTTCTACTTGATTTCTTTGAAAAATCATCATCTGATTATTTGGTTATTGATAATCTCGGATGGTTTAGCCTAAAAGTTTTTTCTTATGTGATTCATATTTTAGTGTTATAGTCAAGAAAACAAGTTCGTTAATGGGAATAATGAAAATACTTATGTTTTAAGAATTATTTCTAAGAATCCAATAATAGCTAAGCCCTCTGGATATTTAATATTACCTTTAAATGTTGCTATTGTCCATTTTTTTTCTTTAGTTGTACGGGATATTTTGAATATCTCTTTAAAAATCTTTAAAGCAGCATAACACACTAATAGGCTTCAGCTCTGAATAAAACAAACCAAATCAGTTCTACAGTAAATAATGTTTTTGCTAGTAAATTAACCCCACATAGCTCATATTAATTTTGGCATTGTTTCATATAGTAATGACAGCCAGCCTGCTATGCTATCTATAGCTAATAGAGAAGAGAATAAGACCAGATAATGACAGGGAATTGTCAAAATCTATATGCTATATAGAGAAAAACTGGAGAAAGAGAAAACAGTTGAGATTACTTAAGGAAATTTCGTCTGATGCTAAGCATATCACAGACACAAGAGGTATGCACTTTGTGGTTCACAGCTTTTCTGTTTCAGTGGAATAGGTCGTATCACTTGTCAGCATTTTTAATAGTTCATTCATGGCAGCAGGCTGTACTGAATACTATAATCTCAGTTGCACTCACAAGCACTACCTTTGGAATGAATGAAAGGTTTTTCTAGACTAAAAATAGTGCTTGCATTGATAATGAAACCTAGAGAAGTGGAAAAGGCAAGTCTTTGTGCATTTGCCAATATTTATTTACTCACATTGAAAGCTCTCAAATTAGTGAGACATACATAGTGGTTCAATGTCTCCGTATCAGAACAGTCCTTCCTTCATAGGAAACAGTGCTGATTTTTTTCCAAACATGTACAGATTTTGAAATGTTTCATAATTTAAATTTTGCAAAAAAACATATTATTTCATTTCTGTTATATTTCATATGCATTATATTTTAAAACTTTCTCCCCCTGTGCAAATCTGTTTTTTTTTCTCATATTTTAATGGTCAGTCTCATGCCCCAACAATTTATTTCTAACACCATTTAGCATCTAAGTATCGATCACATAACTATGGATTTTAAAGAAGAAACTAAATGTTTGTATATTACTTTGCTTTTTTCCCCCACCTCTCCTATTCCCTCTTCCTTTCTAATTCTTACATCAGATCACTACTATAAAACACTATTCCATTTAGAATCCTCTGTTCAAAATGGACAGAGAATATGACTGAATAGAATCTTCCTTCAGATAATGTAAGGTCTACAAAAAACACGAATCTCAATTAGTTATCCCCTCCTAAATTTGTTCTTATCTTTATTTTGCTCAAAGTTAAGCCTGAGAAATCAATGCTACACTCAGAGTCATGTAAGCTCATTATGAATAAAGGCTCAGAAATGATTTATTATAATTTCCAAGCACACTGAAGTCACGTCAGCTACCTATTTGATACCTGGTTACCAGGTTCTGTTAGACTCCCTTGCAGTGGCAAGCAGTGAGTTTTACAATATATGCTGAGTGGCATTTATTACTATAAGAAGATTTTTCCTTCTCTTGAGCTCATAACTTCATTTTCATCTATTGCTCTTTTTCTGTCCTCTAGAATACCATAGAAGATATCCTTCTCTTTTCCAAAGGATGAAATCTAAAAGAGTATGCACAGTCAGTTCTCTGGCAGTGTATTATAATACCTGGTAAAAGAAAATAATCTATCATGTCTAACATTACATGAGGATAATAGTGGTGAGGAGCATGGTTTTCTAAACCTAATTTGTAAAAAGAGGTATGAGTTGTCTAGTTCAATTTTTATTTTCTTAAGAAAAAGAAACTTCCTGTATTGAAAATATATGCATTTATCTGTGTATATTATGCTTTAAAATCCTATCAGTGCTCTCTGCATTTTGAGATTTGCACAACTAGCTATGTTTATATTTGTATTTACATGAATCTTATTATGGAAATAACTTCTAGTTTGAAATTGCATTTACCATACCAGGGCTTTCAGATTTTCTTATTCAAACTTTATCTCGCTTTCTATCTTTTATTTTTACTTTCTTTTTATCTTAACCCAGAAAGTGGCCTACTTTCTTGCTCAATAGATAAGGATTTACATACCGCATGTTTAATAAGAAGGTTTTTAAGCTATTTTATTATTATTATCATGATTTAGTTGACAAGGCTTTGAGTAATATATATTCACCATTAGTTTCCTGTCCCTAGGGAGCTATACTTAAATAATTTGATGAGAGGTTACGATTAAAAGACAATACAGTTTATGAGTAAAATGACCATTTATTGATTGTAATTTTTTTACCTACTATATGGAATTTTCTAGCATATTTGCCAGCAATGAGTATAGTACCAGAGGGAGTGCAAATATATGGGCTTATACAGCACAGGGAGATTTCAACCGAAAGATAAACTAAGAAAAAATGCACTTGTAACAGGGCAAAGACTTTCATTATGAACCAATTTAGCTGATCAAAGAAGAGCATGTGTCCTGAAAACAAAGGTACTTAAATCTTCTAGGTATCAGGAAATTCGGGTCATGAAACTATGATTCGAGAGTTCTTAACCCAGTTGTAGCCTCTGTCATCCTTTGTTCTCTAAACTGACAGTCAAAAATATTTTGTTTTCCTTAAGCCTTTAAAGAAAAATCAAGTATTTTATCCTTTCCATTTAGTATGAGCTCTTTCACCTAATATTTCCAATAAGAAGGAAGCCTAGCAGTTAAACAAAGACTTAATGTTGAAACAAAAAAAAAAAAGAAGCAAGATACAGCAAATGTAAATCCTTTTTATAATTGACTATGGAAAAGAGAGTTCATGAAGGTAAACAATGTGAATGAGAAATTATTAAATTTGAAGGGCAATAAAGTCCTCCATATACTTGCAAAGGACAAAGAAATGCAAAGATAATGAACATCTACATTTTTCCAAACACTGTGTTACTCATTTTATTAATAAATTTATCTTATACTTACAAAAATCTCAGGAAGTAGCTTTTAATGTATAAACTAAGGCTTGGTAAAATTAATTGACTTGTTCCAGCTCATACAGAAAAATGGCAGATATGATAGGACCAAGATATGATCTTGTGTCTAATATAGAATCCATACTGAAAAGTCCTTATTCAAATGTAAATATTATTAGTAGAACAAATATCTGACACATATGTAAAAATTCACTGAGAAATGTTTGTGCTCATTGGAAATACGATCAGTTAAGGAGAAAAAAAATATGTGAAGGCTGGTTGCCGAGATAAGAACAGGCTAAGGTGGCAGAATCATCAGAGGGACTGGCATGGGGCAATAGCATGTAAGAAGCAGCATGACAATTCAAAAATGAGAGACCCCAAAGACAAATTTTATCAACTTCATAATTTTAGGGGGCTGTCCTACTAAGAAAATGTAAGGAATTTACTTTTTATGTTTTTAAAATTATTTTATTATATTTAACATATTTTGAGTATTCAATAGACAAAAGATAACTATTTAATAATTTCTTTCAGAAAAATATCTGTCATGTTATATCAACATAAGGAAGGGTATAGAAATCAAATACTGAATTGCTTAGAGGGCAAGTTTTATTATCCAGTGTAAAATAATTGTTATATTTTCTTTTTCAAAGGAGAATGATTGATGACTGAAAGCTGTCATCTAGGCAACATATTCCATGTTAAGAATTAAGTCATGAGATTGTAGGTAAAGCAGTGTAGATTGGGTTAAAATGGGGAGATATGGAAAATTCTGTCTAATATTTTGTTTCTAACCTCAAAGAATATTCTCTTTCCAAGGGACATTTTGAAAACCCAATTTGCAAGTAGAAATCCAGCAAAAAATTTTAACTTTATAGCTATTGAATTGATAATTAGACATAATACTAAAATGCAATTAATGATTCTTTTTAATTTGAAAGAGTGAAGTAAAATTGTGAAGTGCATCAGGCAACAGCTATGTTTCTTAAAGCAACTGAATTGACTTTAATTGTCAAAGCAGTTAAGAAGTGGCAAGCAGAGCTGTCCCTATCTAATTCAACTGTCATATAAATGGTAAAAATGGAAGGAAAAAAGTCTCAATAATTACAACCGAAACAAAAACTACTTAGCACTGAATTAAGTACTAATCAAAAACACTTGAGATCTATGTCACTAAGGTGAACTTCAGAAAAAAAAAATGGACATATTGGAATCTTGGTACAAAAAGTTAATGGTTATAGAAGAATCATCTTGATTGAGAAAGCCCAAAGATAAGGAAAATAACATCTATATAGTACAGGTAAAAATTTAAGTGAACATAGGTTCTCATTTTTAATTTGGACACAAATACAACCAGACATTCATGGCAAGTCTTCAGAAATTCTAAACAATAGGCAATTCTTCTTACCTTTTATTTGAAGGCATTGATTATTCCAGGAATATGTCCATATTGGGAAAAATCCTATCAAGCATGGGCCCTGGGAAGGGTAAAAGACATGAGCTTTCTCAGATATTAAATCGGGACCCAGTCCCAGAAGAAAAGACTAGGTTTCCAAGCAGGGAATTGATTAGACATAAGAAACATGTATGAGTATGGACTCCATGTCTCCCCAGGCTGTTTGCCTTTCAGATTCAAAGTCTAATAGGCAACAAAGGAAACAATGCTAGATTTAACATTTGTAACATGACAGCTTACATTCAGGACTGGGATAATTACTTCATTTCAAGCTATCTCACAACTCAGTTGTAGGGATGGAGGTTATGATAAAGGGTAACAAGTTAGTTAACTGAAAAACTAGAATGAGTGAAACTTACAGAAGAGGATTATCAGTGAATTCATCTGGGAATGAAAGAGAAAAGAGCTGAAAGAAATTGGAGAAAGATATGGGTAGCTATTTTATTTCTTTTATCCAAAAATAAAGAATGGGAATTACTCCAAGGACAAAGTCCTATTTGAACGTTTTCTTTTTCAATTAAAAAAAATCACTATAAGACATGAAATATCTAGATCTGGTATACTCAGAGTGGTCTCTCCTAACAGGTGTCACAATCTACCTGGTGATGCCTTACAAAATTTTAGTTACCATTTATTTTCTCCTCCAAGATACACTTACTAGCTATATATTTGGCACTAGGGTTACGACTATGAAAAAAAATGACATTTCTGCCCTCTTATGACTTGTGTTCTGTAGTAAGGGACAAAAACAAATAAGCGGTAGATAATATAATATTAGGTAGTAAAATTAAAATAGTTATTTAAGAAGAATAAATAGATGGGGAGAGACAGAAGTTTTTATTATAGGTAAGAGGGTTATGAAATGCCTCTATGAAGAAGTGACAATTAAGCAGAAACTTGAATGCAGCAAAAGCCATTATGACAGCTACGAAAATAATGTTCCATGTAGCAGAAACAGAAATAACAGTGAACTAAGGCCAGAGGATGTATGACTGCATAAGAAACAGCAGGGAGATCAGTGTGACTCTGGTGACATGAGTAAGGGGAAAGTGACTAGTTAGAGATGGACTTAAAAAAAAAGCAAGGGCTTTGTAGGACTTTTTATTTTCTCCAAAATGTAAATAGAAACTGTTTTAGGTTTAAGCAGCCGAGTGGCATCATCTGTCATGTGTTAAAGGGATAATTCTGAATTATATATAAAGAATAAGTTTTAGAGGGGGCAAAAATCAAAGCAGGGAGACAAGTTAAAATACTGGCAGAGTTCTATGCGTTAAAGTAGAACTACCATATGACCCAGCAATTCTACTTCTGGATATTTAACTGAAGAAAATGCAAACTCTATTTTGAAAAGATATACGCATCTCTATGTTCATTGTAGCATTGTTTACAATAGCCAAGATGGGAAAATAGCCAAGCTGTTCATCAATAGATGATTGGATAAAGAAGATATGGTACATATATGCAATAGAATATTATTCAGACATAGGAAAAATGAAATTTTGCCATTTGCAACGTGTTATACTAAGTGAAATAAGTTAGACTGAGAAAGACGATATAATTTCACTTATATGTGGAATCTAAGAAAGAAAACAAAATAAATGAACAAACAAACAAAAACAGGAACAAATAGATACAGAGAATAAACTGATGGTTACCAGATGGGAAGAGGGTGAAGGGATAGACACAAAAAAGATGAAAAAGATTAAGAAGTAGAAACTGCTTAAGATTTAGAAGTACAAACTGATTAAGAAGTAAAAAATAGTCATGAGATATAAAGGACAGCATAGGAAATATAGTCAATAATAGTGTAAAACTATGTATGCTGCCAGTTGTGTACTAGACTTAATGTGGTGATCACTCCATAAGGTATATATCAATGTCAAAACTATGTTATACACCTAAAACTAATTTAACATTGTATGACAATGATAATTTAGAGACATTTTTAAAAATAACAAATTACCAAAAAAGAGAGTATGGCAGAGTTCTATGTAGATGATGAGGTGATTGAGATTATAGTGGTGAGAAATAGCTGGATTCAGGATATATCTGAAAAGTAAAATACCCAAGAGTTACTGATTACTTGGATGTGAAATATTAAAGAAAGGGAGTCAAGGATGACTCCAAGGTTTAACCTTAGCAACTAGAGAATGGTGGTCATTTTCTATGATGAAACTTGAGCTAGAGTAGGTTTTGATGACAAAGCATGGATTTGGTTTTTGGCAAGTTAAGGTGAAAAGTCTTATTAAACACCAAAATGGTAGAGTTGTGTTTAAGGCCATGAAACTGTGAGACAAACCAGAGAATGAGGACACACAGAAATGTGGAGAAGTTAGAGGTTTAATCCAATATTTAGGAGTTTGGAAAAAGAGGTAGATTCAAGAAGGAGACTAAGAAAGGGCAACCAGTGTGGTAGTAGGTAAAGCAAAACAGTGTCACTAAGCCCTAGTGTCATTATGTATCATACAGTGTCACTAAGTGTCATACTGTGTCGCTAGCCAAGTTTGGGAAAAAATGTTTCAAGAAAGCTGTGGGCTTCTACTTCCATTCATGAAGTATTAACTATAATAGAACTCTCTTTCCCTTCATAAACAAATGGAAAATCAGACAAAATATACAAAATAACCCTTTCAGACATTAGAGAATGATAGTGCAGGCCCACAATTCCTGAAAAAGAGGAAGCAAATGAAATGATCGCTTGATAGCCCTGGGTTACTCACTGGAGGCAATTGCCAAGCTGCAGAGAGGTGAGAGTACATCACACATTTCTCAGTAATTTCGCTGAGATGAGGAGAAAAAGATCAGAATTCAGAGATGTCAATTTAATTAGAATTTGCAGAGATGACTTCCAGAGAGGAGAGAATTAAACTGAGTAAGAGTTCATAAGTCTACATAAAGTTCTTGACTACCAATCTGTATGTGAGTAAAGCATCACTATGCTGGTCAAGAAGAAATAAAACTACTGAGAAATCTACAGCCATGCCACCTTGAACATGCCTGATCTCATCTGTCTCGGAAGCTAAGCAAGGTTGGGCCTGGTTAGTACTTGGAAGGGGAGACCACCCTGGAAAACGAGGTGTTGTAGGCATTTAAAACAAAATAAAACAAACAAAAAAAAACTACTGACAAAAGACTAATAACCACAGAGCTATAAGAAGAAAAATTTCCAGTGCTTACACAGAGCAAGGAATCATTTGATTTTCCTTCAGATAAAATGGAAAAGTCTTGCTGACTTTTAAGTCTTGTTGTCTATGGATAAGCATTCAGTAGACAAAACAGAAGTGCAAGATGAAGAAATGAGATTAAATTAGTCCTTCAATAAAGGTACTCTAGATCTTTCTTGAAAAAAAGATTAAAATAAAACCTCAGAAAAATTAAATCTTCTAGTCCTTAACTACTTGACTAGTAAACAATAACAACAACAACATGGAATACATCATATGAATAACCCAGAGAAGAAGCAGTCTGTAGACACAGACTCAGAAATGATGAATGTGATGAAATTAGCAGCATGTTCCTAATGCTCAAAAAGGTAAAAAAATATTAATGTCTCTGCGTGGATAAGAGCACTGGAAAAGAGAACAAGATTACCATCACTAATGACAAGGGTCATCTCAGCAAGGAAGACATCGAGCGCATGGTCCAAGAAGCTGAGAAATACAAGGCTGAAGATGAGAAACAGCGGGATGAGGTGTCTTTGAAGAACTCACTTGAATCTTATGCATTCAACATGAAAGCAACTGTTAAAGATGAAAAACTTCAAGGCAAGATCAATGATGAGGACAAACAGAACATTCTTGACAAGTGTAATGAAATCATCAACTGGCTTGATAAGAACCAGATTGCAGAGAAGGAAGAATTTGAACAGTGGAAAGAGCTGGAAAAAGTATGCAACCCCATCATTTTTTTTTGTGTGTGTGTTTTACAAATATACATACGCTGCGATAAGAAAAGCAGAGACAGTAAATATAAATGTTGGTGAGGATGTGGAAAAATTATAACTCCTATGCACTATCGATGGGAATGTAAAATGATGCAGCCACTGTGGAAAATAGTATGGATGTTCCTCAAAAACATTAAAAATAGAGTTATCTACCAATTCTACTTTTTGGTATTATCTAAAAGAATCAAAAACAGGATCACAAAGAGAGATATATTTCAGGTCTATGTTCATTACAGCATTATTCCTAGTAACCACTAAGTAGAAACAATTAAAATGTCTATTGACAAATGAATAGATAAAGAAAATATGGCATATACAACAGTGGTATATTATTACACTTTTAAAAAGAAGGAAATTCTGGCATATGCTACACATGGATGAATCCTGAGGACATTATACTAAGTGAAATAAGCAAGTTATAGAAAGATAGCTATTGCTTGATTCCATTTACATGAAGTATCCTCAGCT
Source organism: Pteropus medius (assembly GCF_902729225.1). Classification (NCBI taxonomy): domain Eukaryota; kingdom Metazoa; phylum Chordata; class Mammalia; order Chiroptera; family Pteropodidae; genus Pteropus; species Pteropus medius. Next base: position 25,322,762 of record NW_024354502.1, on the reverse strand, counting down.
GTAAAACTCATAGAAGCAGATAGTAGTTGTCAGGGGCTAGGGGTAAAGGGAAATAGGGAGTTGCTGTGTAGCAAGTAAAGAGTTTCAGTAACACAAAATGCAAGATGTGCTGTACAACATGTTTGCATATGCTTAGAGTTAACACTAGTGTACTATACACTGAAAATTGTTATGTAGATCTTATGTTATATGTTTTCTTTTTAACCATAATTTTACAAAAGGGACATAAAGGATCTTCTTAAGGTAAGGATATGTTAAAAAATTGGGTTGCAGTGATGGTAGCACAACTCTATAACTTTACCAAAAAAAAAAAAGAAAACAAAAATCACTGTATGTTTAAAATTAGTACACAATTAGTAGACTTAAAATGAGAGGATGAATGGTATTCTATAACAATAAAGCTATTTAAAAAGTGTCAACTGTAAAAATTAATATTTAGAACTTAATAAAACATTTTAAAATCTATAGGTCAGAGAAAAATCATAAAGAAATTTGAAAATTTGAAAATATATTTTCAATTAAATTAAAATAAAATTACAATATTGCTTAACACTGGTGAAAAGCAACTAAAGCAGCTTTTAGATGAAAGTTTCGAGTATTAGACACTTTTCTTAGAACGAAATAACCCAACTCAAATCAATGACTGGTCCTCCATCATAATAAGTTTGGAAAAGAGTAAATTAAAACCAAACATAGCAGAAGAAAAAAAATAAAATAAGGAACTGAAATAAATAAAATATAGACTAGAAAAGCAGTAGAGAAAAATCAATTAAACCAAAAGCTGATTTTCTGAAAATAATCAACAACATTAATAAACTTTTACTTAGACAGGTCAAGAAAAAAAATGAAAGAAAAACAGAAAAATCACAAATTGTCATTATCAGGAATTTGAGAGAAAAAATTGCAACAAACACTAAAGATATTAAAAGAATTATAAAAGTTTTTGAATATTAAAAATAGCTTGATGAAAATAAATTTGACCACTCGGATGAAATAGGCACATTCTTAAAAGACAGAAACAACCAAAACTCACTCAAAAGAAATATTAATTTAAAGAATCTGAGTCATATATCTATTAAATTAATAGATTTTATAGTTAAAATGATAAAACTCTAGGTTGAGATTATTTAATTATCTAACCCTACCAAATATCTAAGGAATAAATAATGCCTATTATAAAACAAATAAAAAAGGCAGAAATACTTCTCAGCTCACTTCATGAGGCTAATATTATCTTGATACGCAAAACACATAAAATGATACCATTGACAAACATCCTTCATGAATATAGCTTAAAAAATTCTTAACATGATATTAACAAAATGAAACTAGTAATAAAAAGTACATAATGACCAAGGGAAGTTTCTTTCAGGAATATTAGGTTGGTTTAACTCAGAATTCAATTCCTCTGTAGAAATGAGGACAGCTGTCCATATGAAAAGTGTCCACATGAAAACTTGACCTTATAGGTATAAATGGGCATTCTATTCATTCACAATAGTCCCCAAAATGGACACAATCCTAATGTCCACCAGTAGAAGAATATTTTTTAAAAAGATATATCCAAACCAAAAAAAAAAAATGCTATTTGGGAATAACTTAAAGAACGAACTATTAACACAGACAAAAATAAATGAATCTTTAAAAACTGTTATACAGAATGAACACAAGTAGATGCAAAAAAGTACATACTGTATGATTCCATTTATATGAAAAGCTATAAAAGACTATTTTAATATATAGTGAGAGAAAACAGATAAATAATTGCCTAAAGCTGAGAGTAGGACAAAATTAACTGAGATGGGGTACAGGGAACATTTTAGTATGTCTATATCTTGATTGTGTTGGTGGTTGTACAGATTACATATGTGGATGTATCCATTTATAAAATTCATCAAACTGCACATTTAAATAAGATGCATTTATAGTGTACAAATTATATCTTAATATATTTGATTTCTTTTTTTTAAAGGAGGTTCTTATCAACTGCCAGATGCTGCTGAGAGGTATAGGAAGGGAAGGAACTAAGGAGAGTCCACTGGACTCTGAAATATGAAGACTACTGGTGACCTTGATAATGTGTTTTATTAAAGGAGTAAAGATTAAACCCACTTCCAGGGAAATGGGACATAAAGTAAAAACAATGAGTAGAGAAAACTTTTTTTCTTCTGTAAAGACAAGTGAAAGAATTGGGTGGCAGCTGGTGGGGTTTGGTTTTGTTTGTTTTTAAAGCTGGGAGTAAACTAGCACATTTATATATTTGTGGTAATGATGAGGTAAAGAAGGAAAAATGGATAGAGCAGGAAAATGAAAGGATTACAGAAAGATTTTTGAACAGGTAAAGGTAAAAAGTTTAGACTTAAAACAGGTCATCGAGAAAAGAGAGAAAGAAGTTTAAGGAAACAAAACGTGAAGGTAGGTAGGAATGTTGAAGAGAGTGGAGAAGGAATGTAATAAATAATCTCTGAGAGTAGGACATAAAGTAAGAGTGCTTGGCAGCATTAAAACTAATTTACATTTATAGGTCAAAAAAATTTGTTCTACACATATCTCTTGAGCTCTGAATATATTGTAGGTACTGCACTAGTGACTGGGGATACAGTGATGTGCAGAATAGAGATTCATGTTTTTTGGTCTCATGGAGCTTGTATAATACAGGGCAGGACAAATAATATATCAGTAAATAATCAATAAACAAATAATATTGTATAAACTGATAAATACTATGAAGAAAATGAAGTAGTATAATGGGCTAGAGAGCTCCTGGGGGGTTGAATGAGGTTGATTTTAGATAAAATGTTCAGAGAAGACCTCTCTGACATGATTTCGAGAAGAGACCTGAATGAACAAAAGTTAACTGGCTTCCAGGGAGTAAAAATTGTGAATTCAAGAGAAATAATAAAGCAAAAGATAAGAGTAGTTATTGTAAAGACTCGCAAGCTACGCTTCATCCCTGGCTCTATATAATCTTATTGTCAACCTGACCCCAATCCTACTTCTCTAACAGAGCCCCCATTTTGTGAGCAACGTACAGTTTTAAATCCAGAAGAGAAAAGCGCAGTGGTAGGGAAAACATAACAAGACACAGGCTCTGTTAATTTTCCACCTTCCCCTAGGGTCCTGAGCCTCATTCTGTTCTATTTCCTAACAGCTGGCAAGCTTTTGTTCTTTCCCTCTATAACTGTTTCTCCAGCAGGTAAAGCTCCATTTGGCATCCAGGGCATATGATTCTTATAAGCAGTGTCCCCATGACATTTCATTAAGCTGGTCTTTTTACACTTACCATCAGACTACTGGAGCCTTGTTAGAAGCACTTAATTGCATCCTATTTTTGAAGCCGTAGTTGTACATCAAGATTCTGCTCTCATGTTAATTTCTTTTTCGTTTCTCCCAAGATCTTTCTGCTGATTAGTTTTAACAAAGACTTTCTCCTTCCTTACCTTCTCTTCTTTAGCTTTGCCTTTTTCCTTGCTTCTCTATAATTTGAGATAATGCTGTCTGCTCTAATAGGCATTGCTTTTTTTCACTGATGTGATTTGTGTTTGCCTGAGTGTCAAGAATCTCCAAGTCCTCATGGGAGTGTCAAAGTCAGGAAATGGAGATGATGCCCACTGCACAATTTTCTCAGGGTATTGATCTCCTCCCCGCTCATTGACTGAATACACTTTTTCAATATAGCAACAACAACGAAAAAGGCTTTCTTTTTAAAAACGTGCTGCTTCAATGTTTAATCGCTCCTCTTGGAATTTCATGTCCATTAAAACAAAACAAAACAAGCAAAAACAAGCAAAACAGATTATCTCAATGTTTTGAGATAAAGAGGATTCCTATCAAACTATCTTTAAGATTGATAATGTCTACCCTTGCTTCTAACAACCGATTCTTTTTGAGCCTTTAAGATGTTCCAGGCTCTCTTCTCAGCATTTTATATGCATTATTTAACTTAATCCTCACATCAGTCTCACATTTTATGAGAGGTATTGGGTGATTCTCACTTTACAGATGAGCAATGCAAAGCACAGAAAGATTACGTAACTTCTCCAAGTTGCCCACTTCAAAAATCATGGAAATGATTTCCAACCTATATATTCTGAGTCAAGAGCCCAGTCTTAAATTTGCATATTTCCAGGGAAGGTGGGCCATCTTTTTCACAGGATGAGATCTTTTACCTGAGAGACACGTGTTTCTCCTCTCTTTTATTAGACACTTCTTTGTGTTCTCCCATGTTGTTATATATTTCTTCACCTTGACTCAGAGTATTCCAACAGGACTTCAGAATTCCAAGTTGAATTAGACACAGTTTTGGGGATATATTCAAACTGCCTCACTGCCATCTTTCCTGTATCTGTGTTCAGCCTCTATTTTAGGACACCATAGCTGCTTAAACTGTCCTTGCTTCCAGTAACATCTTCACTATCCTTTACCAGGTCCCAGTGAATATTCTAACACAAAGTTCTGATGATGTTTCTCCTGCTCCCACCCCTTCACTGATGGCCCATCGCTAAAAGATATAGTTCAGATTGTTTAACCATGGGTTGATTTACTATCTTGGCTCCATTTACCATACAAGCCACATTTTATAACAACTCCCAACCCTTTTTACATCATATCTTATGTTTAGTCACACCAATCCACTCATTTCTCTCAAAAATATATCATTGCTTATGCTATTTCTATCCCAAGGAATACCTTTTTTTTCTACCTAGCAAAATTGTCTGTGTCCTTTGAAACTCAGCTCATGAGTCGCCTCTTGCGAGATGGATTTTATAATCTTCTCCCTGCTTCCAAACAGAACTAATGAATATGGTTCCTCCTTTATGTCTAGAACGCTTTGTGCATGTAGTTCAGTGTAACAATTGCTATCCTTTTTTATTATAGTTACCCACATTTTTACTTTTCACAACAGATTGTGAGATCCTCAAGGGTAAGAATGATGTCTTATACACACAGTAGGTGCTCATAAATTACTATCACATGAACGAATGCTTGAATAAACATTATTGCTGTACCACAAACCAGATAGATTAATCCAGCAGGCAACATTTGCATAGAACACAATGGTAGCAATTACTGAGATTCTGGTCTCATTAGACTGAGTTTATGGCTTTCTTTAAAAAAAACAAAAAACAAAAAAACTACTCTCTAGCATAGATCTGAGAGTGATTACTAATGCCTCTTTTCTTGGAATAAGGAAAATCACACATAATAAATTATGGTGGGGTTTTTTGGGAAGGAAAGAGGAACAGATGCCTTGGATGAGAAGTACAAAGCCAGTTGGGGAACCTTCTGTACTGAGTGTTCATAATGCTTCTTCCTTACTTTCTTGCATCATCTTTGCTCCCCTTACAGTCTAGAGATTTTTCTTTCTCATTACATCTTATAAATGAGCCAGTTTATTTGTCTTTCACTGCCTCTATGAGCTCCCTGCCCCTCCTACTGCTTTTCAGCCTTGCACCCATCTCACTCTTTTCCTCTGCTTCAATTAAATGACTTCCTGAGGCTTCATTAAGTTATTCTTCCAAAAGATGGACTAGTGCCTAGGGGTACTGTGGAATAAAAACACCAAAAAGGACAGCCTAGTTATGTTCTATGGAAAGTAGTCACTATACAACACACAGAGCACCTTGAGAGGGAGGAAGAGAGAGGAATTTTAAGGATTACGTAGCTTGCATGTTTTATTTAACTGTTCTTTCCACCTCTACAAACACAATATGTCAAGCAGTTTTAAAGGGAGTCATCGTCCATTTCTGCATATTAAGGACTGTGCGTGTGTTTGAGAGTCTGAGATGAAGCATTAAGAGCTCAGAGTAGGAGCTGGGCAGTAGGCTATGCATGACTTCCTAGATATAGAATCTTCAAGTCCCTCTGTGTAACAGTCACATGCCTCACAAAACCTGTTTTCAAAAATTGTCTCTGTCTGAAAACTCAGAGAAGGAGAGATCTTCACTGCACTTTCTAGAGTCAAGGTAAAAAATTAGAAATAGTTAAAATGTGTTTTTTATGCCTTCCTATCATCTCTTTTCTACCCCTCCTACTGTCCTAGATGCCCCATCTTTCCTCCCTTACCCTAGGAATATTCTAAACTAGAATATGCATGGTGCCTCTGGTTTCTTAAAGCCTGTAGCATGACTTAGGATATAGTTTGAATATCAACTCCTAGAAGTTCTTGGGTTTTAAAAGTATGCAGTGTCTCTGTATATATTTCATTCCTGTTTCCTTGTTGAGGAAACAGGACCCTTGTTTTAAATTAGCACACACAAAATTTGAAGAAGTAAATACTGACTCACTGCTTAAAATCTTCAAAGTGAACTTCAATTTTATCCCAGATATTATTACTGAAAACAAAAACAAAAACAAAAACAAAAACATATATCCAGAAAATATAGAAAAGTTTCCTGGTACCTTATCGTATTGCTTGTGTGAGCTATTACCTGATACATAGATCTGAGTCATGTTGGTCCTTCTAGCTTCTTTTCAAATAAGAATTGATGAAAATCATTCATCTTCCATTTTGTTTGTTTTGTCCATCTACCCAAGCCTCAAGTAAACAAATAAACAAATAAAATAGTACCTATCTGTCATAATAGGAAGCCAATCTAATATAAATCCTTCAAAAAAAAAATCAGTGATATGATTCAACTTCTACATTTTCTAAGGAGATGAGCCTAAACCTCTGCACTTTGGAATTCATATTCTTCCAGCCTGCTATAAATGGATTAAATTCCAGTACAACCCTTTTGGCATCAGTATAAGTGTCCTCTTACCTCAAATTTCCTTCTGAGGGTGGGCAACATGGAAAACTCAGCTATTTCAGAGACGGATCCAATCCAGGAAATGACGTGGCAGGAAGTAGTGAAAGAGAAAAAGCTCATTTTCGAAATGAGCATTGATGAGAAGGATTTCTTCTGCAACCTCCTTTTGTAGGAGCCCTAAGTGATCTGGTTGTAAAGCTGCACCCTTTCAAGACGGAGGCTGAGTAAAAGGCTAGGGCAGAGTTGAGAGAGCTCCCCACAGCCTTCATTTCAGCGCTTCCAGTTTGGCGTGTATGTAGCAAGCCCTGAGCTGTAGTGCTCCGAATGCTGTTCAGTATAATTCCATGTGGCTTTATGTTTATCTTGGGCATCTTTTTATCTTTATACAATTTTAATTAATCCATTATGAACTATAGTGAGAGAAATGCCAAGCAGCCAAATTCCCACCGTTCCTGGACGCGGCTGATGACCATTAAATTGTCTTCTAATTATGGTGGGACCCTCATCTGGCCTATATTATGCCTTCTTCAATTAAAAGCACCACAACATCATGCACTTACTCTTTTAACAGCGCAGCTGTTTCTTTGGACCAGGCCCAATTATGTGTGTAGGAAAGAGTTGAGAGAATCTTAAATCCCCAGGTTATTTCTTCTCTCCCAACTGCAGTCTCAATATTTTCTACTTTTCCCCCACAGCCTGGACAACTGTGAGATTCTGACTTTCAGCCGATGCCAAGCATCCTACATGTAAAATTTTCTCTCAGGGATGCCCTCTGGAGCTCTTTTAAGAACAGACAGCTAAAATATTGGAGAAGGCTGCCTATATGCCACAGATACTGTTGTATAATGCTTTTTTACGTACTTTAAGAACATACAGAGACTGGCTATATGACACAGTACTTCTCCTCTACTCCCCATCCTCCCTCACCTTTTATCATAATCTCTGCAGTTTGCTTTAATCTTTATTTAGACTACCTTAAATTTTATTTTAACCAGGCACTTTTTCTGAGTAACTATATTCAAGTGAAAGACTGCAAAACCATGGGATAGCCAAATGACATGTAAAAAATCACTCATTCAGGAGTGCTTGATGCTATACCCATGAAATAAGGAGATACTATTAACTTGTGATAGCTAGGATTGTGCCAAACCACAAATCTCACCTGACGTGAAGGAATTTTGCTGCAAAGCCTAAGAGACAGAGCCAATGCTGATTGAGATCAGTGTCTCTCAAGATTCTTTCATGACTTCATTTAACATTATTCAGAATGTAAAGTGAATTCTGTGTGGCAAAGACAAATTAGAGAAATTTTATCAACTTTTTCAAAATCAACGTGACTCTCCTTTCAGACTTTAATATCCTCCCCTAATCTCTCTTTGACACTCATATCAAACCACTGAGAACCACTTGCTTATTTTGTTTCCTTGTTTGCTGAAGACATTAAGTTTCTGCTTTTGATAAGTTATTCTCTTTCATAGGAGAAATTTTCTCCCTAATTTTCTGTTTACTTTGATCTCTTTCAGAATATACAAAGATCACCATATGCATATTTAGGAAAATATATGTGTTTGTAAATATAGGTTCATGATGTGCAAGTGATTGACACAAACCTGAGAGGAAAATGCCCATAGTGAAAATAATCAATTTAGTTACATAATGAAGAAATGAGAGCAGTGAGAAAACTAATCCACAGCAGAGAAACAGCAGAGAGATTTTAAGATAACTAAACTGCTAGGCGGGAAATAAGCAGGTATTAAAGATAGTGTGAAGCTTGCCAAAGAGGTAGATATAAACTGATAGGCAAAGAGATACCAAAGAGATTTGAGTGGAAGAGTGAAATGATCAGATGTAAGTGGTATAAAAGTCTCATCGATGGTAGGGTGAAGGATAGAGTTCAGAGGGAACTCTAAAGATCGAGAAATCGTTGAGGAGTTTCCAGTCCAGGGGAGAGGTGATGAAGGTCTGGCTTGGATGGCAGTTATGCAGATGCAAAAGAGAAGATAAATGAGAAACTAGAAATAGAATTAGTGAGACTTAGAAACAGAGTAGACGCGAAAGTAAGGGAGCTTCAGTAATTAAGGGTGCTTCTTAAGTTTGTGATAACAGGTTTCTATTTGAAAAGACAGGAAATCTCAAAGGAAGAATTGTTTGGATATTATAGAGTTGAGGTGTGATGGTGGTAGATTTCAATAAGGAGAGTGGGGTTGCAGTACATAACAGCACTGACTTTATACAAAATCTACATAGGTAAGAGCCCCGAAGGAGAACATGATAAAAACAGCAAAGTGAAGAGGAATGAAGACTGAAACATTTTCTTAATAACAGCTAGATGGCCTTTGTTTAATTTTGCTAAGTATGTGAGCATAAGGTTGGCTGCAGTTGTTTGAGGAGAGAATGCGAGGTGAGGAAATGAAGACAGTTACAAGGGAAGGAAAGGGCTACTTAGAAATGTAACCAGTTATGAGCAGCTAGTTCCACCTTCTTTGGAGCAGTCTCCATACATAGATGTCCAGGCAATAGCCCTTCTGTTTTCTTGAGAGGAGAAGAATTAAGAATAAAAATCAGATATCTTTGGGTGCCAAATAAGATGATGGCTTAATGATGGAAAGTGCTAAACTTCAAATTATCTCACTTATCACTAATTTGCTGACATTAATGTAGTGTATACTTCAAAATTCTATTCATTCTGGTAAAGATCTGAATAGCTAGCTGAGTGGATTGATATTTTTGATGAGCCTATAAATAAAGTGATATTGAAGGGCTCTCTTCCTAAAGCTAAAATCTAAAGAAAAGTAGATCTAGCCATCTATCTAATTTTGGCAGCACTAAACAAAATTAGAATGTAAAGAAAAGATGTCTCTAACATCAGTTACAGATCTAGAACTGTATCAGTGATTTTTAATGTGAATTCACATGGGTAGATATAGAAATGGATGTGAGAGTGTGTGTGTTTTTATGCATGTATTTCCTGGATCCGTCTGCTGAGAGGCCCAATGAGCAATGACATTTCAGTACTAATAATGGGCTTGATTTCTAAATGTCTTTCTTTAAGAAAGGGAACCAGGGACCCTTGGAAAAATCGCTGATGCCTGAGCTTAGGCAAGGCAAGTATAAGAAATCGTTGGAAAAACTGTGGTAACCAGAAATAAGAAAATTCTCAAAAATTATGGAGACATGCAAAATGACACAGAAGCCAACTTGAAGAAGCACCCAATGGTCAACACTGGAACAATTTCAGTAACGTGGCAAATAATAATAGTAATAGATTATTATTTATACAATAAATTAAAATCCATGTGTTATATAAATATAAATAAGTATTTAAATAAATAAGCAAGTGGGAGATAACAAAGATCTTCACTGTAGAAGTTTCATTAATAAATATAAAATAAATTATGGAAATATAAAATATTATTTGACTAACACCAACATAAAAATTGTTTCAGAAAATGCTAAAACTAGTTGACAAAAGTAAAAGAAATGGAATATTTACACAGTCTTAAACTATCTTCCCAGAAGATATTCATTGATAACAAAGGGGGAAAAATGGCAATTTTACAGTAAAGAAACTTGAAGAAAACTACTTTAAACAAATGATTAAAATTAACATCATTATTAATTTGTTAAATCAACATCATGTGCTTCTTGATACAATTCACTAAAAAGGATACAATGTCATACCTTCTGTGGAATTCTGTAAAGATGCAGACCTGATTTTTATTAAAAGACATTAGATAAACATGAATTAAAATACATCCTATAAAATTACTGGTCAGATGTTTTGAAATTGTTAAAGTCATGAAAGGAAGAGAAAGCCTAGGGAATATTCACAGATTGAAAGGAGTAAGGAAGCAGGACAACTAAATGCAGTGTGAGATACTAGAATGTATCTTGGGACAGAAAATGTACATTAGTGGGACAAGCGGAAAAATTCAAATGAAGTCTCCAGATCGGTTAATAATATTTTATCAGTATTGATTTTTCTGGTTTTTATAATTTACTATGGTTATATTAACAAGGAAAATAGGCAAAGAATATATAAGAAATGTTGCAGACTACAATGAGTTCCAGTTCTGCAACATTTTTGTAAGACTAATATTATTTCCAAAATAAAAAAATTAAACAATAAAGGAAAAAATGTTTTATTTAAAGATATTCTTTTTGTCATCGTATAATTTAGTCTTTATTTCTAACTTCATTTTATATTTTTCTTCTCTTTCTTTCCTGAGTTTAAAGAATTCTAATTTATTTTCTTTTTGTTTTTTATTTCTGTCTTTAATTCTTTAATTTCAATTTTTTTGATACAAGTTTGTATATATGTGTGTGTGTGTGTGTATATGTATATGTATATGTATATACAGCATTTGAAATGCTTCTTTGAGGATCTGTAATTCAATCTGAAGTATTATATTACAGTTCTCTTTTGCTTCTTGATTATTTGAAGGGAAGATTTTATCAGCTGTTTGATTGACATTTTGTTTTGTTTTCTTTGTTTAATAGCTTCTGTGAACAGGATTAGTGTTTTGGAGTGTTCCTGTCTGTTGTGTAGCGAAATAAAGTTTGATTCATGGATGGCTCCTTTGAGAGGTGAGAGAGGTGTTATATTCAACTATTTTGATTTTATTTGGTCTTATAGGGTCTTAAAATTTCCCCTCTTGCTTTATCTCCTATTTAATTTATTTATTTTTCTCATTTATCTCATTCTCCAAAGGGAGACTCAATTTTCTTTTATTCCTCTTCCCCAGTAACATTGCTTTTCCAATACTGCCATTTCTCAGTTCTGTGAACTTGTATTTTGCTTCCTTACAGTCACTGTCTTGACCAACCAGTGCCCTTTTACAGGTATCCTCTTTTCTCTTTCATTATGTTTTTTCTCTATACCCACTACTCTCAACAAAAGCTTGCAATGGGAGCTCTGCTGAAAATTTTTTTTGTGTTTATTTATATTTTAATATATGGTAATTTTAAGTTAAATTTTACATCTTTTACATTTGCCTAAGGTGTGGATTTGTGTGTTATTTGTTGTTCTTGTTAATTTATTTAGTTTATTGGAGAAGGAGCGGAGAAATTTGGAATTAGGTGACCACCATTACCTTACTATGAGATCTTTTGTTTTAAACCTTATTTATTCCTAATATGATATTTAAGCTACAAGCTTTAAATTACCCTTTAAACATTGCTTTAGCTGCATTTCATACAGTTTTATATCATATTTTCAATATCATTTGGCTTCAGATATTCCCTAATTTCCCTCATTATAGTTGTCATTAATCCACAGGCTATTATAAAATTATCATTTTCTGTCAAAATGTGTGGGGCATTTTCTAAATATCTTAGTGATCTTGATATCTAAATTAATGTCACTTTATTCTGTAAACATACTCTGTAAGATTTTGATACTTTTGAAATTTATTTTGTGAGTCAGCATATGTTATATTTCTTGGTTTCATTTGAAATTTTTTTAAAAACGTGACTTCTTTAGTTGTAGAATGTGGTCTTTTATAAATGTCAGAGTGGATTATTGCTATTGATCTGTCTTTAAATTTACTCTTTCCAATCTGCTGTTAAGAGCACATAGGAATTTTTCATTTTACTTGTTTTAATTTTGGACACAGAATTTCCACTTGTTTATACTTCCTTTTTCTCTACTAACATTTTTTATCTATGGTTACCATTATGACCATGTTTTTCTTTATGTCATTGAAAACATTTATAATAGCTGTTTTTATGGTCCTTGGTTGTTAATTTCAACATCTGGCTAATTTTGTATTTTGTTCCTATTAACTGCTTTGAGGGGTTGCTATTTTCCTGTTTCTTTGCATGTGTATTAAGTTTGAATTATATGTAAACATTGTGAATGATACACTCTAAGGAATAGTGATTCTGCTTCCTTCTATCAAAGGGTTATAAGTCTGTTTATTTGTTTTTAATAGGCAGTAAAATTACTAGCAGTTCTTTCTCACTTAGTTTAATTCTTTATTAGGGTGAGTCTACTTAATTTTTATCCTTAGTCCTCAGTCATGGCTCTTACTCTAGGATAGTTTTCTTATTCCTAAGCATGGCCATTCTGGTGTCTCTACTAAATACTTGAAAGATTTAACAGTGCCTATTCATTCTCACTGACCAAATGCCATTTCTAAACCTAGTACTATTACTTCTCAGGCATACAACAGCTGATTTTCAACAGGCCCTTGCTGCTTATTACCATCTAGTAATTGGCCTGGCATCCGTGGTAAATTTTCATGCCACGTCCTTGGCCATCCCTCTCTAACTGGTGTAACATCCTTCTTTCAACACCCTGCCCTAAAAGTTCTAGCTACTTCACTTGAAGCTCTAAGCTTCAAACTCTGCCTTTTCAGCATAGTGAGAAGTTAACCCTTGGTTTCATCATTCCATAACAGGAAGCATACCCCAAGGAATAATGCCTAGATAAATATGGGACTCAGAATCCATGTGTCCCTTATCTAAAGGATCACAATTCTGCACTGCCTGTCATTGTATAAAAACTTGCTTCAAATACTTTGTCAGGTTTTCTATTTGTTTATGATGGAAGGCATTCCTGCAGTCTATGACTAGGTGTTCCTAAAAGACATTTTGGTGAGTAATATGTTTCCTACATGATTACATATATATCAAGTGAAAGACAGTCAATTTTTAAAAATATATACACACACACATACACAAAAATATTTTATAAAATTGAAATCTGGAGTAATAATAAATCTTTGGGAAATATTTTAAATTATTTTAATGTCTGTATTTTACCTTCCAGACTATTCTTCTTTAAGATAGAATTTTTTCTTTAATCTTGTCCTCCTCGGAACTTAATGAGCGTGACTGTCTATAAAAGACAGCACTGTAACTGTTCCTGAGGAAGTGTGTGTTGGGGGATGAGACTTATAAATGATGGGAGATTCCTGGAAAAAGAGGAGCCATTATCAACTCCCTAAATTCTATCCAGTATGATGCATGCGATTGGAATATTTCTAGGAATTTCCACTGCGGGGAGCTCCCTAGGGAGGTATCCCACAGCAAGGAACCAAAGAGGAAAAAACAGATAGTCTTAAAATCAATCAGTTCTCTACCAAGAACCAAAGACACATGGAAATGATTTGACAAGCCTCCTTTTAAAGAGACTGCACATGCATCAGCTTTGTCTACTGTGTATTGAATAAAGCAGTGGCTGGTACTCTGAAATCTATCCAACACCTTGTGTTGGCAACTACTTGCCAAGTAAATTCAAGAGATAGCAGCTGCCTGGAGCAACAGTGTGGCTGCCACCTCCCTGGACCAAAAAGCAAGAATTGGAAACCATCATGATTCTGTTTCAGTGAGCAGAAGGATCCGAATAGGAAGAGAGCTGTCCAGAGTCAGAAAATATTTGCCAGCTGAGAAACTGGATCATTGCTCTTAGAGCTTCTTTTCTAGCCCATCAAAATCTTTGGGGGTTGCCTCCCTAGGATTTGCAGATTGCCAAACAAAAGTTGAATTAGGCACAGAATGAGGGAAAACTCAGATGGTTTATTTTGCTTCCAGGCAAACATATGCCTATTTAAAATTTAGTTTCGTTTGTGAATTTATTTTAAAGAATGTTATAAATTCAGTTGCTTTTCAAAGGAGAATGAAATTCTTGCTCCACACCAGAATTTTGCCATATTTTAGATAAAGAGAGCATTGCATTTGCAGACTAACAGCCCTTCATTATGAAGGTCATTAGGATAAACAGTATAACATGCAGCCCTTTTCTGCATAAACAATGAGACACTCGGTTTTGTGTTGCAAATTTACACTCAGGCTACCTAGGTAATAGCTCAATCTCCGAGGGTCAGGTCCCAAAGGGGGCCCATGTCCTTTCACCCAGAATGATTCTCGGCTCCAGGGAGAATTTTGAGACTGGGTTTGCTATTCAGTGAATTACTTTCCTTCTCTTTGGTACCTGAGGTGAGCTCTATGAGGTTCATAAATTTTACCTCTGCTGATGGGCTACTTAATTCTCCAGTCACCGTGTGAGAAGTTAAAGATTTATGGGAAAGAAACTCTACTAGATGCTTTTCTGCAGATTGGTCAGGGCCTTCTTTTAAATCATTACAGGTTGAGAGAATTGGGAGATGAGTATGAACAAAACCCTAACATTCTTTCTTCAAAATTTAATACATAAGGAAGTATTTCCTGCTTTTTAGAATTCTAAATCATCGTAGTAGGTTAGGGATCACATGTCATTCTGTGAAGCATTTGTGGGACTGGGGTTATCTATGCAATTTCTAGAGCTTCCTTCAATCTTTAGGATTTAGTGATATGATTCAGGAATCCCTTGGATTGGATGCTTTGCTTAACATTCACCTTAGTCCAGATAAGTTAAGAAAAGGGGAAAAAAGAAGGGAGAAAGGGAAGGAAGGAAGGAAGGATGGGAGGGAAGGAGAAAAGTAGGGAGGGAGAGAGGAAATAAAGAAAGAGGGAAACTAGCTGACTAAGGGTTTGAAGAGATTCTGCAACCAGCTGCATAGGTGAAATTTGATTTTGTCCTTTTGCAAGTGCTGCACAAGTTGAGCCCACCTGTCTTTGAATAAACACACAGAAAGATAAACCACAACTGCTCCAGGAAAGACTCTGGCCCAAGGGTCCTCCTTGGACACAGACTCTAAAATGAGAAGGTCTTAACAGCTCCCCAGCTTCTGGCTTGTGAGAAAGATGTCCCTTGCTGCCTTGTAGCTGAAATGTATTGACTGTTTTTGTCAAGTTGGCAGGATTGCTGTAGCTTTGTGGTAACTTGCTCTTTGAGTTTCTGTGAGAACAGCAGAGAGCTAGGTGCAACAATGAAACTGCTATGTTTGATTAATGCACAAGATACTGCACCATGCTTCTGCCAAAGCCTCATTTCAAGACTCATCATTGTACTTTTGTAGGGAGCAAATATTCAGTACAGCTATCCCCTTTGTAACTTGTCATACAAAAGAATCAACGAATTTCATGACTGTCAGGAAGGCTGTAAGCGAAGATAATTGCTCTCCTTTGCACCTGCCTAAGCCCCTCTCATCATTGTAAAGCAGAAAGGTCTAAATATTTTGATTTACTCATGTGGCTGTATGTCTTTTTAAAATGATTCCCTTTCATACTCACCTGAAAGCTTGAAATTTTCAGCAATGGCTAAGGAGTACTAAAAACAGAAGCACAAGACCTTCATGCCACTAAAGTCCTATCATCAATGACAGGTAACTGAAACTATGAAAGGTCTCTCATAGAGAGGTTTAGTTTAATACCATGACACTGAGTCAAGCATCTGTATTCTATTTGTTTTCCTGAATGAAGGAGAAAAGTTAGGCAGGCTGCTGAGATACACCGAGTCAGAGAGAAAATGATAGCACCACTCACAGTCATAAATCTGGAGGAGGAGCAGAATAGGTCAAAGTAACCCATCTAGTTTGGACATAATATTTAAGGATAAAATAAAGTATGTGGAAATTGAATTTACCTAGGTTTGGGGATTGCTGAGAGAGCGTGCCCAAAAAAGACAAAAGGATAATGTATTAGAGATAGCTGAATATAAAATAGAAATGAACTGAATGTAGGTGTTAAAAATTACTGGTTCTGATTCCTTGTCCATAAACCGTTTTTGAGGACCATGGGGTTCCTATCTCCGTCCTTTCAGAGTGGAATTTAGAGGCCCTTCCAGGGTTGTTGCCAGATACCAAGTTCCAATTCTGATGTCCAACATATGTTTTCAAGGGACTCAAAAAGTCTAGAGTTCCCTTCCCTGTCCATACATTCTTAATAGGAGATTAAAGTGCTTTTTAGAAGCTGCCCAGATATTCAGTCCTTGTACTTATGTTGCTGACTTACATTCTGAAAATACACAGACTCCCAAGAAACAGAGGTTTTTCCTCTTAGCCTCTGTTTTTCAAATTGGGATTTGTAGAGTCCTCAATCTAAACAGGATCACTAAACAATAAATATCAATAATCTCAATTATGTCTAGTGTACCATGAAAATGGACACCCTGCCAAAAATAAATAAATAAATGAACAAATAAACAAAAAAATAAATAAACAAATAAATAATCACTCAAACTTCTATGTCTAAGAGAGAAAAATTAATTAAGCAATGAGAATGTATTAAATGTGTCAAGGAGAATGTGAGGACATCTCTATTCCAACATCCTGGTCCAAGGTGCCTGCTGGCCTCTGGGCATGCAGTGTGTTAAGTACAAGTCTACTCTTGACTGTGAGGTAGTGCCTGGCAGTTGATTAACTCCATGGGGTGTTCATGAGTACTGGTTTCTTTGGCCTCTGTAGGATGTTAAATTTCCTATTCACTACTTTACTGTGCTTTGTTCTTTGATTGGCCAGCAAATATGATAATATGGGTCATTTGAATTATTTTGGCTTTTATTCTGATGAAAATAAGAAATATTGGAGAATCTTAGGCTGTGATGTAAAATAACCTAGATTATATCTTAAATTTTTTTTAGCTACTGTCTTTTTTACAGTAAGTTTTAGGTAGATGAACTAAGAAGATAGAAATCACTTTGAAGACTATCGTTATAATTCAGGTGAGAATGGTAGAAACAGGAAGGTGATGATGTATGTGTTGATAAGAGGTCAGTTTCTGGATACATATTAGAGGGAGTGATTGCAGGATTTGCTGACAGATTATATGTGGATGTCAAGAAAAAATGAATGCAAGAGTGACTATGTTTTATGGCTTACATACCTATAATAAGTGAGATGCTATTTGACAAAATGAGAAAGAATATAGGAAATTTAAGTTTAAGGGGAAAGCTAAAGTATGGCTTTAGGCACATTAAGTTTGAGATATTTATTAGGCATTGAAATTGAGGTATCTATAAGTAATAGAATATGCAAGTCTGCAATTCAGAGGAGAGATCTATGAGAGAAAAATTTAGGAGTCATCAGAGTATAGATTAGAAAGGATCACAAAGATAGAAAGAAAGGAAAAGCAACTCAAGATCTGAAACCTGGGAGCACATTTAATTTTAGAATTTAGAGAAATTAAGGGGAATCAGCAAAAGAGACTGAGTAATTATTTAGTATTAGGAGAAAACTGGGAGAGAGTTGTGTATTGGAAGCCAAGTGCAGAAAGGTTTCCCGGGGAAGGGAGCAATGCAGTTTGTCAAGTACTGCCAATAGTCAGGTTGATAAGGGCAGATCAAGAAGGGCACTGGGGATGAAAGTCTGGTGTATGTTCCAGAGGAGAATAGAAGAGGAAGAATTGCAGACAGTGAGTTTAGATAACTCTTGTGAGCTGTTTCACTGTAAAGACAGAAGAGAAAAGGGGCAGTAGCTGAAGGGGGCCATGTCAAGATAGTATTTTTGTTTTTAATATGAGGGAAAGACAATATGCTTGTACATCAATAAAAAAGATGCAGAAGACAGGGAGTAAAAGATGATGCAAGAGAAAGAGGGCAGAATTACAGGCATGGAGCCAATGTCCTTTAGTTAAAGAAATGGTATGACATTTAGTGCACACTTGTTCTAAATGTGAATGGCTAACAAATGAGTCATCGAGAGATACCACAATGAGATTAGGAAACAGTAGCAGGTGAGTATCTTTGTCTTCAATGTGTATAGGCCGTTCACAGATGAATAATAGTTAGATATTGTAATATATTTTATCCCCTCAAAAAAGTTAGTATCATACTAAAATATGCATTGCTGTATGTGATTACAAAGGTTTATATGGCTATTTGCTTTCTTCCATGCCAGTAGGGGAACATTTTTATGATACTTCACCTTCTTTTAAAGGGTCCTCTGATCAGGTCTGGTCCAACCAGAATAATCTCTTTTTGATTAACTCAGGCCACCTGATTAGCTGCTAATCATAGGAGTAATATTTTATCATTTTCACAAGTTTCACACCCACTCAAAGGGAGAGGATTACAGAGGGTGTGTACATAAGGGAGTGGGAATTGGAGACAGGGGTGGCATCTTAGAATCCTATCTACCGCAGAGAATAAATATCTCAGTGGAAACATGCATGAAAACACCTCACCATTTTTGTTTTTTTTGGTTTTATCTTGTTGGGAAGAGGAATGAAGATAGAGGTTTAGGAAGAGTACTACATGAGGAACAAGTCCCAGTTGTAGGGAGAGACTATGTTGTCTAACGTTGGCATGCAGTCATGTGAAAGGAGAAGCTGCCATGCTTTTGTATATATTGTTCTATGCTCAGCCTTTCATTGACCTCAGCTTCATTATGTATATAATTAAATACTGAGATGCAGGCAAAACAATATTTTCTTTTAATATTTGTTGGTTTGGTTTGTGCTTTTACATGGCTATAGAATTAAAGATTTAATAAGGTTACGTCGATACAAGTAATGTGTAAGATCTCTAAAAGATGCGTCAGAAGGACTGGCGGGTAGAGTGGTATAAGGGCGGAAAGCAGGACAGCCAGTGATTCCCAGAGGCTGAAAAGGGAATAAGGAAGCTAGCCAAGAGGCTAGGAAGTCTATCCTGATGGTCATCAGAGAACATCTCAAGCCATAATGATGACAGGATGGAGGAAGCCAAGTTATTTTTCACTGTGGGCTCATAGAACCCACAGAACTCAGAGAGTTCACCATTTTCATATTTGCACTAATTACCTGGCTGCATAACAACCACTACCACAAAACAAAACTGCAGTGAGCATCCTAAGACTGAATATACCTAAGTCAAGGTAGGCAAAGTACTTTTTCTACCCAAACTCTAAAACGGCAAGACCTGGAAAACATAGAATTACTTAGGAAACAAAAAAAATATTTAGGTCCTGGTGGCCTTGTTTGTAAGAGCTAACTGTTAAAATTTCAGGAATTTTTGCAACCTGGTAGTTAAACATGGTCATTATTAAAATGTAAATTATAAAAGCTTACATTTAAGAAAACTTACATTAAAGGGAAAGATAATGAATATTTGAAATTCATTACTCCCTAATTTCTACATTTACTATTACCTATGATGTTCAGTTAATTTATATCTATTGTATCTGCAGAGTGGAAATACTACATAAAGATGATTCACCGTGCATCTCTCCCAACTCTGTGTTAAGTAAAGTCACATCAGCGGCTTGAATTTGTCCATGGAGTATTTACACCATCAAAATTAGGAAACCCAACAGATCAGGGATTGATTTCTTGCTGAAGTTGAAAATTTTTGATTTAACTAACATAATTTACACAACAGTGAGAAATAGTTTTAGAGAATATCACACATTAGAGTGAATGACAATAAATTTGTTAGGAAAGGGCAAGTAAATTAAGAGGAAACACCTATTTGTCAAATCATGTTTGAATTGCAGCTATAGGTGGCTTCAAATACAAAAATCTGGCAGAGACCAACAAAAGCATTCTGTGGGAATCAACTGACTACAGGAATTTTCAATAATGACTAATGTATTTTTGAATTATTATTTTTAAATTGTTAAACATCCTTTATATCATCCTTAAACATCTATTATATACAATTTGGTTATATATAATCGAATTTGTGTTATATATCATGTAAATATAGATATAAATATGTATGTGATATATTATATATGTATACATATATACAGATATATATCAGAGTATTAAATATTCACCAGGACACCACTGGCTGTAGGCCAAAGACATTACTGCATAAAAAAACTTGGGATCAGGTCCTGACTCAGCCACTGGAAAATCACTTAACTTCTTGACTTCATATTACCCTTCTGTAAAGTGAAGATACCAGTCTGATATTCCTGCCTCATAGGATTGCGATGAGGAACAAGTAAAGTGATGGATGTAAATGTTCTTTGAAAAATGTTAGTGGACAGGAAAGCCAAAGTCCTTGCCTTCATGCAGCTTACATCTCCGTGCATTTGATGAAGATCTCTGGAGTGTGTGAGCGGGAGGCCATCCAGAGATCACCTGGCCCAAGACATTCACTTTTCAAATAAGCCCACTGAATTAAAGTGCTGAGTTTAATGTGAGTGAGTGTGGGCAGGGGGTATGTATGTATATATCCAACAGGGCATTTTTCCCTTGTTAGCTTCAGTAACTTCCAGGGTCACCCCAATAATATAAAATCATTAGGGGAAAATAGAATATTCCAGCGTATTGTTCAACATATGAACCAGAAATAGCAATCCAGCACATTACAGGCTGCGTGATATATTTAGCTATGAGCATTTAAGAAATAGCTCCTCTAAAGCTGCTTCTTGGAAGTTATTGAATAGGGTTGCTCTTTCACAATCCTTGACACTAGGAAGATTTAATATTTAAATTATAAGAAACAAAGTGCACTTAAGAGTTATTTGATTCAAGATAAATATCTCTTCCCAACTCCAGTCTGAATATTAAAATATCTTTCAATGTTAGGATTCAAACTCATAGTAAGTCAGTTTGTCTGATTCAAAAGATTTTTCTTTGCTTTTGCCTTGTAAACATCTTTTATGCTTTACAATTTTGCACGTAGACATTAATTCATAGGTGCATTCCTAATATGGAGGAAGCCAACATCGACCAGCTGATATGGCTCTGGACCTGATATATCCTGGATTTTGCTGCAATTTTTTAAAAACATTTAGACTATGAGGCTACTAGATCTCAATGAAACATAGACACATGGATCCATACTTCAAAGAGACTGCATTATCTCTGGGTAAGCTCTGATCGATTAGTGAATTAAATGTGTATGAATGAGAATGAGATAACTGATAATGTAAAAGAACTTCCTACTGCTTTTGCACGGTCCATTTCAATAGCTCCACACACACACACACACACACACACACACACAAAACCTGGGATGAATTCTGAGTTGCTACTGGGGGCTTCCTTCTGCCCAAAGTCATCAGCTCCTCAGATTCTTATTCTAGAAGGTGAAAGTCTGTCTACAGCCTAAATTATTTTAGATGCTATTAAAAGGTGATTTTCATAAGATACCCCTTGCTTTAAAGAAGAATTGCCCCCATAATTTCCCCAAAATGAAAACCACATCTAGTGTTATTTCCCACTTACTTAATTTCTTTTGCTTATTTGGAGCTAAGAGTCTAAGTTATTGCATTAAGATGCTGGTAGCTGATTGCACTTCAGGCTTTCTTCTCCTCTAATGACTTCAGGTAATATAGAGGTAGAAGAGAATATGATTAATGACAGAGAATCATTTCAACACTTCAGAGTTTATTAATCAAGAGTTTGATACACTGGGGCTCTAACTGGAATGCCAAATTGCAGGTGCTCGTGTGCCATTTCTAAATGAATCTTAACACATGTAAATCTGCTGTATGTGGAGATGTAATTATAAAATGATGATAGAATGACTCAGGGCCAATTTGAGTTCTGCTCATTGGCTGTTAAGAGTGTATTCTTGATTCACTTGGACTCCACTCATCACTGGAGCACTGGGAAAGAGCTACTTCGTGTTTAAACTCCTGTAAACCTTCTTGTTTTGTTTTTGTTTTTCCCTTTTAACCTAAGTCACTAGGGAATGCTGGCACTCAAACCAAACTCAATGCAAAACAAGCAGTGAGGGTAATTGAAAATAAGCCAAATGGATGTGAATATGATTAAATATTTTGCCTTTTTGCTGATAATCCTGGTCTGGCCCTGCTCTTCTCAGTAAAAAAAGGTTGTAAATCAGTGGCAGTCCCATCATTCAAGCCCCAAAGATGCCCATGTAAAAAGGTCTTTCCAAGGGGATTTCCCCCATCTGTCTCCCAACCAAGCTATTTTTAGATTATTTGATTTTGTGGTGATCAGGGTAGATAAACTCAAATCTCTTGTTATTTCATGGCACAGAAAAACAATTTTGAATTTCTGTTGATTTTCCCAGTTGTAGGAATAAAAATATCACAAAGCCCAAGTTTTCCTGAGTCTTGCCTGATCTAATTAACCCTGGAGTCGCTGCTGGCTTTCACTTTAGGAGAAATCAAGTTAAAGAATGCAAATCTCAGAGCAAAAATCAAGTTTCACTCTAAGACTATCCTACACTAATACATTTGCTGGATTTCTGTAATCATCAGAATTTTCTTTCATTTTTTTTTTTTGTTGGGAGGAGGGGGCAGTTAACAAATTTCTACCCAAATATTTTTGTCCGAAAAGAAGCAAAATTCAAGTTTTGACCTAAGCCTAGACCCGAAGTTCATAATAAAATGCCCCATTACTTTACATCCTTTGCAGAAATACATTATTAATGACAACAGACTTTGATGTCTCGATCATGAATAATTTTAAAACTAAAAGTTCGATGTCATTCCAGCGCTTTACCTGCAGACATATTTAGCTTTTGTGCCGAGAACTGGTTATTCAGAAAATGCTTTCCCCCACAGTGGACCACTCTGCATCTGGCTTTCCATCACATATAGTGATAGAAATCCTACAGAGCCTTGGAATATGACGTTGCTGATTCTCGGGGTTTCAATTCCATATGTGGGTTGAGAGTGTCCAAATAGGTGACAACTTAATAAGGCAGAGGAAAAACCATTGATATCAACTGTTTATTTACAACTTGAAAAGAGCTATCCTAGCTCTCAGCATCCCTTCTCTGTACCATTTCCATCCCCTGAGTAACCCCAGGAAACCATGTTCTTCTCAAGCTGTTACAAAAGGGTCTTTCCTAGGCAGGTGTCTGCAAAGAGATCTTCTATCTGTACAATTTCTCAAGAAAAAACCCAGGCCAACTCCCAAGTATTTGCCTTCCAATTTCTACTGAGCTGTCAGACACAGTCAAAATAAAATTAAACTTTTTCCCCAGAGTTTTCTGAATCATTCTTGTAAAGAGATCCCTGATGAATCTAAGTCCTTAGAATAATGGTATTCAAATTTTTTATTATAAATTCCTAATTGCAAGAAATGTTTAAGCATTCAGTGTATGCATATGTGCACATATGTGTATATATATAATATGTACATAGGTTTATATATGCATTTTCTTTTTTGTAAGTGATATAAATGTACTATAGAATAGATATATTAAAAATAAACTCTAAAGTAGGAATTTAATGGAAGTACATTGAAGAAGGAAGTTGTAGTGTTCTCCTTGTTTCCCTTCATCACAGGGGACCATCAGGTCTGGCGCTGGGTGACTGTGCTGCCCGTGGACACCATGGGCGAGACTCCCTCAACACGGCTGACCATCTTAAGCAGAGTGAGCAGCTGAAACAGGAGCAGGCCAAGGCTACTGTAAGAAAGGCGTCCCTTTTTGTTAATGTCAGGGTTTGTTCATTTAGAAATATGACTATCATTTTCTGTATATACTTCATTTCCTGAGTGTACTTTTCTTCCCAGATGATGTTTTCCTTATCTTTATTCCTTTCTGCCTGACATCTAGTGAAGATACTGAGATTCCCTTACCTTGGAAAACCAAGTTTTTCTTAGTCTCTGTATTTTTGTATCACGAGGCTTGGGGGCTGTGTTTCCTTTTCGGTGGACTTTACAATACAAACGCCCCTTTAATTCATATTGCACTCCTGTAGGAGGTGATAAAAAGGAAGGTGTGCAACAGCTGCCTGGGCTTCCCTGCTGAACACCACAAGCAGCTGTTGCAGCAGATCTGGAAGAACTGCTTCTGACAAAAGTGCCGTGAATAGTTTTTTTGTAGTTCCTTAGAGACTCTGGAGGTGGTGTTACTGGAATCAGTGATTTTACAGCTGAATTATTCAGTTTGAGAATTATTCAGTCTCATGACTCCTTTTCTCTACTGACGAATCTTTAATGTCACATTGAATCCCTTCACCACCATGTGGTCTGGGGCTGGGAAATACAATCCTAATCAGCCAATGTGACTGCTGCACTTGTCCTGTCTTAGGACGCTCCCAATATGTGCAAAGCTCTGTGCTAAATTATATGCTTAGTTTCGCTAATAAAAAGATTAAGTAGAAATAACCACAAACATGTATGATGCACACTTAGGCTGCATTAATAAGTGTGCTTATGAAAAAAACAACTCCTCCCATACATCAGAACTAGGAAAACCACTTTAAAAGAAATTTAACTTTATTGATGATTTCAGTGGATGGAGAGATTTACTTCAAACAATGTAAATATCTTAAAATATGTTTTGATCTATAAGCAGATCCCTTGGTCACTTCCAGACCTGCAGCCTCCGGTTCTCCTGCCCAGGTGTCTTTTCCTTCTCTCCTCTTTGTCTTCTCCCTGTCAGCAACAAAACCACACGCCCCTCATTTCTTTCTTAAGAGCAATTTTGTTTTTTTATTTTTACCATTTGACTCCAGACTTAAGTAGCCGACGTCTCCGTTAAAGCTTTGCAATTTTGATTTGGAAGACCCCACCAAGCTGTTGCCTGAGGGATCTCAGAGCTCTGCTGGTTTGTTGTCGTATCTCCCCCACACCCCCATTTCTCACATGCCCACACCAGAGAAGATTCTGAGAGTTCTCTGCCAAGGGCAGTTCAAAGGCCACAAGGTGTAGCTTTTGGTCAATCTTCTTTTTTAAGGATCAACAAGTGGTAACGTTCTCTTTTTCTTCACCTCACTTTACCTTATCCACGACCCAAGTGCTGAATTTCCTGTAGTATATATGCTCATATGATCTGAATCCTTTCGGTGAGAATCCATTTATTCTGTTCTGCCTTTTTCACATATTCCTCTGGCCACTTTCCCAATTCGAGGTGAGACAAGAGGATATGTGAATGATTCAAGTTAAACCTCTGGTGTTTTGCTGAAAGATGTTTCGGGATGATAACACCACACACTTTTAAGTGTGCTAAACTTTAGACTTTTCCAAATAGGTTCATATCGATTAATCATGTATACAATAATTCCATGAGATAGAATTTTTTTTTCAGTCTACTGGTAAACAATCAGATGATTGAGAAATTTAAGCTACCTAACATATCATGGAATTAACAAGTAATTATGCCAGAGCCTGAACCTACATTTCTTCAGTTTATCTATTAATATTATACTATGCTGCAAAACTAAACACGATCTTTAACTCATTTTTCTTCCTTAAGCTAACTACTTCAGTTTTAACCGCCACCCCCAAATTTGGAAAGAAAGAAGAAGGAATTTTCAAGTCAGGTATAAGTTGAACCTTGGAATTAACACCTCAAAGCTGCATGAACCATGAAGCCCACTCCTTTGGAGTGCTTTGAACCAACACTGGCATGGAAAAGGCTTAGACCAGTGAGGGCTCACCCTTAGCTGGGGTCTATTAAGCTATAGATCTGTTTCAAACTTGGAAACTTCGTATAATAGAACTTGTGTTCTACAGAACTTGTGTGTTCATGTGAAGAAACAATTGTCCCAGTGGGGCACAAGCAAACTGAAGCCTGTCCCTACAGAAGCATGAAGTTATGGCATCTTCTGGTGGCAGCCCTCCAGTCTTACACCAATCCTATAGAGGAGTTTTGATTACATAGGGCTGCCCTGCCAGTCACCAAATCTTGGTAGCAACCACACAGGCATCTTTTTAGAGGTGTATAAATTTTCAGGAGGAAGTCAGAGCAGTTGGTTAGTGTACAGAAAGAACTGAGAGAAATGGAAAGGATAATGTTTGTCAGAACTCAGAAATTCTTTAAATTCTTCTTCTTTTTAAGCCAGAGTGAGGAATTTGAACAGACTGAAGCACGAATCAATGCTGCACTGTTAATTCACACCCAGACTCTAAATTGAGATGTGTGTGGTGGGGAAGTAGGTGAGTATGGTTTCATTTCTGCTCTTTTTTGATGTCGTCATCTGACAAGGAAGATCACTACTGACCTCATCCTCACTCCCATTTTCAGGTGCTCAGAAGATCAGATCAATGGTTATAAAAACATGAGTGAGCTCATGCTGGGAAACAACCTTCTTAAAAGAATAGACATTAGCTTTTGGCTGAAATTTCTTCATGTTCTCCAGAATTTGTGAAATTACTTTAAAAAATTGATTTTCATTATTCTAAAATCCTGGAGCCTTTTATACGCTAGTTACTCTGAGTGACTCATTCTCTATTTGGTCTCTGAGTTACCCAGATACCAGTGGGCTTCAACCCAATCTCAAAAATTAAAGTGGATGGGGTATAGGACTATGTGTTCTGACAACTCATTGATGTTTTAAAGAAATATCTTTTAGGACAAGGAAAAGATAATGCAATAATTTTCAAGTGAATAGTTAATGACATGGTTCAAAAAGGAAGTAGATTCAAGATGCCTTGTCTCAATGGTTTTCAAACTCTTTCTTATGGTCCTTGGTTTTCTTGAAAATGTCTTTGGGACTTCCTCAGATGTGGTGAAAGATATTAAGAAGTCAGGAATTCTAAGCCCATTTCAAAATAAGTAAGTTCTATTTTTACCTATCAATGGATATGGGTCTTTTGAAAGATTTCTGTTGACAAAAAGAGTTTCAGAGCTTAACCAAGTTTGAAAACATCAGTGTAGCTGAACTCCTCCATGATAAATAACTTCACAAAGAGGTAAAGGGAAGTTAATTCATTTTTTTGTCATCACTTTCTGATACAAAACCTTTAACAGTTCTGTATTGCCTAATTAATTAGGTTCAGGTCTCTATGTAAAGCATTCAAACCTCTTCATTATCTTTAAAATTTTATCTGCCATGTTCTCCTACCCTTATGTTCCAACCAAACTTGACTTCTTGCTACATATTTCTCACCGACCCGCCTTCTCTTCCTGTCTTTACTTATGCTGTTTCCTCAGATTGTAATGAACTCCGATGCAGCTGCCTCCACTTGTCAACATTCTACTTGTCTGTTACTCTCTTTATTTCCAGTTGGCATGTTACTTCTGCATCATACATGCCTATAGCTTCCTGCAAGCTACATTCTGTCTTCCCACTAAACCTTCTCAGTACTCTTTACGTTTTCAATGGTATCTCATATTCTGTTTTACTACTCTTTTATTATCTTATTTTTTGTTTTCTTGTATTTATTTTTTTTACTTCATTTCAAAATTAATCTCTGATTCATTAGATGTCTCTCAGAGCCTTGTACACAATAGGTGCTCAATTTAGGTTGAAATTAAGACATAATATTGGCTTGAGTGGATCATTTGTGGGATTGAATTTTGATTTTTTTTTTTGTCATTGAAAGAACTTAATATTTCTAGATTATGTGGCCACTTTTTAGTTTTCTTAATAGGATAAATGTTCTCTTTCTACTTTCACTGGAATTGCAATTTCGCTCATATAGGAACTAGAAATAATCATTATCTATAAATATGTCCTTGTCGCCTGCTATTTTCAGCTACCCTCACTCTTCTGGACACACTGGCTTCATTGCTATTCCTTGAACAGAAACCACATTTATTTTTGCCTCAGGGCCTTTGCAATTTTCCTCTCTGTGTGGTTTGTTTTTCACCCTCAGTTTAGCCAAATCACTGCTCTTTTTCTAAGACTTTATCTTAAAGAACACCTTGTTGTTATCCATCCCCATTATTCTGATTTATTTTACTGAACCTTATATGCTATCTTACATTTAAATTGATTTATTGGTCGACTTAGCTGGAACTTAAGTTCCGTGAAGGCAAGAACTTAGTCTTGTTTAATGAGATAATTCCAGTACTAGGATAGCATCTGGCATTAAAAAGAAAAAGAGCTCAGGAAATATTTATTAAATAAATAAATAAATACATAAATAAATAAATTAGCATATGCAGACCATGAGAGGGATAATGTGTGTGTGTGTGTTTTCAGAAAGAACCTTAGATTGGAAGATAGAAGATCTCAACTCTAGTCCCTGTTCTGTCCTTAACTAAAATGTGAACTGAGTTAATGCTCTAATTTCAATACTTTTTTCTTTCTTTTGCAAACGAACTGAGAATATTAGTCAAAAAATACAAAAATTTAAAAATCTAACTTGTTATGAATTTTTAAAAATCAATAGCTGTTTCTTCAGTTAGATTTGTGATGTCTTCTTGTACAATGAAGACTTGTAGGCTGTTGGCATACACGGGAGGAAGTCAACTTTCAGAAAGAATTATGACATAGACAAGAAGTGACCAGAATTCACCCTGGAGCTGTTGATATATATGGAGCAGCTTAATGAAATGACAGCTCTTGTTTTGTAAAGCAGCTAATGGACTCGACAAGAATCACAGTTTCCATGCAAGGACACTAGCAGTCCAAATAATGAGTTTTTAACTCACTCACCAGGACTGTCATATCCTGAAAATGCATTTGTTAGGAGCTATTTTGGGCCAAATGCTTAATAAATTCAATAATCTTTTACTAAGTGCATTAGCATTGTCCAGCTACAATCTTGTTGAATTATATTAATTGCATTTAAACAATTAGAAATAGGGCAGTTGTTCCAAGGAAGTAGGGAGGAGAGGGAACCTAGAACTAATTGGTTCCTTTTCTAAACTGGGATGGGTAGCAAAGCTAACTGGGATGCAAAGGCAATTACAAAATCCATTTAAGTGTAACAAATGAAGGTCTGAAAGACTAAAACACTAATTAAGGGCAGGACCATTAAAATTAGAAAGGTGACCACTTAGCCTTAGACCAATGATGCATATCTCTTGCCAAGTAAATTGGTAATAGAATTTTGGGAAGACCTTGCTAGAACTCTGAAGTACTAACAGGAGGCTAAAGCAGGAAGCGTGAAATCAAGGAGTCCAACTTTCAGTGGCCTCTGGACTTCCTGTTTGACTCTTAGAATGTGGAATTTCTTACTGTGCAAGTTGCTACTGGCTTCTAGGTCAAGGGCTTGAAAAACAGCAAACTTCAAGCATGACAGAATGAAATAAAAACCAGAATCTAGACTCAAAGCTAAAGCTCTTTGTTTTAGGCTACCGAGGTTTTATTAGTACACAGAACCACTTCAAGATACAATTTTTAAATATGGCTATGTCTATTGTCCATCTTTCCTTCCTGTGAACATCTGTTGTTACTCAGCACATATTGTTCTACTGTTCTCTATTCCATCTCCTTGGCACTCAGAGATATAACACATTCTCTAGGGAGCCCAGGGTTGTACTGTACAGCATCTTACTATCCTCCCAAACAATGGACTCTTCTTTCATCCTTTCCCTGCTTTAACCTCACCGTGATTACTTGCCCATTCTCTTCCATTAGCTCAAGAGGCAGCTCTTTGCTATGTGATAGTAAGAGACTAATATGTAGATATTAGTCCTGCTAATTTTGTAAGAGGCTAATATATTATCTTTCCAGGAGAACGGAAAGCCTTAATACAAATAACATCAAACACACATTGAATTTTATAGCAAGAGTACAATTTGAAGATGTTTTATTCTAAAACCTTTCTTCTTACCCACAATGAGACTGAATTCCAAGAATCTGGCTATTCTGACCATTGTGATACAGTGCTCTGTTCAGTAACCCATACTGACACCTTACCAAGACATGATGTTAGAATATTAGATGTTTAGAATATTAGATTTTTAGGCTTCCCAGCAGAATTGAGGGACAGATAAGATTTTTGGTGCCTCTTATATCATTCCAAATCCCTCTGTTTACTTAGAGGTACCAACGACTTTATTGCTAGCAGACAGAAGCATAAGATATTGGCAACATTTATATATCATAAAAAGCATAGTCTTCTTAAGGAATTAATATTCTTCAAGTCATACCAGATATCTAGCAGGAAAGCAGCCTGCTGAAAGCATGGCTTTGGGGATCAGCTAGCCCTGAGTTTATATGCTGGCCTCGTCATTTTCGTGAACAGCTCTTTACCCTCATTTCACCACTATATCTTTATTTATAGAGATAATAATACTTACATTTCAGTGATATTGTGAGAAATAAAAATAGTATATATACATATGTATACTATGTACACACATATTTGGCAAAACTTCTGGCATACTGTAAGTAGTCAAAAGAGTAGTTATTGTTTTTCGTTTTTATTAAAATATAAGTAGAGTGATTTCTTAATTATAGTGAAGGGTGAATTGCTTGAATAGCCACCAAACTACAAATGGCAGCCTTTTCCTAATCACATACTTCTACTATGTCAAAGTTACCAAATTTGGACCTGCCAGAAAAGATAGTAACACTTTGGAATTTGTCTAAAATCAGGTGCCCTTTCTAATTGCCACATGCACACACACACACACACATGAGAGAGAGAGAGAGAGAGAGAGAGAGAGAGAAAGTTTATTTTTAAGTGCATAAAGTTGGGAGAAACAACCCCCCACTCCTCCACCAGCTGCAAGGGTAACCTTACTACAGTGGGCTCTCCCAAATGATTCTCCAGGAGACTTCGCTCCCTTTCTCACCCAGCTTAACAGCCAACTGATCACTGCTGCTGGTCAGCACTTGGGAGGCTCGTTGGACACAGTTTCTCATGAGCGTTCCTTTCATGAGTACAAAAACACAGGCTAACGTAGGAGAGGCCATGTTTTCCTTTGCTGTTCTGGTAATTTTATTTCCCCAAACATAATCATACAAAGCTATATGTGTATTATTTTATTGAAAACTTTGGATAATTTGGATAAACTGTAATGAAGGAAAACAATTCAAACTCCGTGCTAACCATTGCTTTCCCATAGTTCTGGGGAATCCCCTAAAAAGCTAATCCCTTGCCCAGATGTTCTTTTCCTTAACCTTGTCCACCTGACCTAAGGGTTCTCCTCCTTCTGAGAGCATTTTCTTCTTCTAGTCTGAGCTGTGTTAGTGGATATCCTTTTTTTTAAAAAAAATTCTAACCCTGATCCTGAGGTTACTGGTGGATTCCACAGGTTCAGGTTAGTAAATGAAGGTAATGAACAGGAAGAAGGTGAGGCTTCATGTTTTTCCATAGCTGGTCACTGATACCTCAAGCTTCAGGAACAGCTTAAAGAAGGGCTTCACCCTGTTAGGTGAAACTGCACACTCTAGGCCTGACACGGAAACGGAGTCAAGTCCTCCTTTGAGATCTCTTCACCTGCGTCAGTTATGGCACACATATTCATCATCCTAATTGTCCAGTGAGTAGCTGTTAAGTCAAGTACAAATGCATGCCAACACAAACCCATGCGGTTTCCCAGAATAGTAACGATCAGTGACAGTGAAGCAAGCCTACGCCCATCAAAGGGAAGAGAATATATCTTTCAAAGTGTCATAAATTTCCAGGTGCTTCTTCACACAACGGTGTGAATATTGCACAGACTTTTGTATGAATAATTATCTCCTGCTTTCAAATGTTGCCTTCTAAGGCCTTTATACCTTATTTATCTTAATGGTCACTCCTGTGGGTACAAAAGAACTGGTCGAAGATTTGAAATTATTCCTTGATAGGATGATGGTAAGTTCTTTGCCATGGACACCCATGCTCTTCAATTTCTATTTTGGATGAAGATGGAGGGGATTTATATTTTTCAGTTGGAGGAATATTTAAAGAAGTTTTCTTTTAGAAAGCCAGTTACATGGCTTTTTCTCTCTAGGTTGACTTCTTATAGGAGTTTTACTAGAAAATTGCCCTTTCAAATCTAGTTTAAACTCAACCTATGCCTAAACTAAAGTGCCCTTTCCCTTTAAATGTTATTATTGTGCACATTGGAATAATCTGGAGCAAAAAAATACAACAAATAGTGTTTGTTGTGTAATGGACCAAGCCGGTAGTCAAAGACTGAAGGAAATAAAGGTATTTCCTGGCTCCTCCAAAAAAGTTTTACTGTAGCTAACCTGGTACTCAGATGCCTTCCAAATCTCCTTTGAGTGCTTTTTAATCCCTGCTAACATGGAACAGCAACCCAGGGACTTGTACATCTTCTTCCACCTATGTGTTGGTCTGGCATTCAGCACTAGATATCCCAGGTACTATTAGAGTCAAAGCTGTTAGAGGAGGACAGCCATCTGAGCAGGCAGTAAAGAGGGTGGGGAAAACATCTAACCTAATGCTGACTCCTTAGACTTGAAGTACTGATGTCTATAGTTAACAAGATGTGTGTTTGTATTGAGCAAGGAGGAGAAAGCTTTCCATTTCAGTTAAATGTCTATTTCCACAACATATATAATTGAATTACATATCTGATTAAATCAGAAAATGGGAAAATCTTTGAGTATGCAGTGCCCTGTGCTGACTACCTTAACGTGAGCTCACTTGCTACCTCACTGCCAGCTTTAATATGGCAATTAGTGCTGGCAAATCTCTATTTGCTTACAGACCTAATTAGAGATCAAGAGAGTGGCTCACTTTTGATAATTGCATGGCTGTGGCCCATCTATCAGCCATTGTTAAATTGTTGTTATATTAATGTAAAGCTTATAATCACTGCTGTTCCAAATTGAATAAAATGTTCTTGCCAATTCTCCGATGCAATTAATTTACATAAAAGCCTCTGGAACCAAAATTAAAATGATATACATCTTTGCAAAGGCTTCAGTTAAAACAAAGCTAAGTAATAAGGAACTCATACATCTTTTCCCCTGCATTTTTATGTTTACTGGCATTAATGGCCAAACAATCATTAAAATGTGCCTAAAACTAATTAAAATTGTTATGCTCATACCTCATTTACTATGTACTCTAATTTATTATTCAAAGCATTAATATTTTAAATTTCCTGTTTCAGAGTCCAGAGAGATTCCAGGCAGTGAAACAGGAGGTCAGCAGTTCCCCTGCCTTCTAGGATCTGCATATAAATCACATTAATCTCACTGAGGCATTTGATATTGGCTCAGAAGAACTGATGATATAGGTAGGCTTATCTGTTTTTGTTTCTTCTGCTTAAACTAAATAAATAAAACAAAACACAGTCACGCATCATCAGAAGATCTGCACAAGATTGCAAGCACGGAATAATACATGACAGGTGCCACATTTATATCAACTTTAAAATAGAGAAAAACAAAAATTTGTTATATGCCATGTGCCAGGCACCTCCCCACTAAGACTAGCAGAAGCAGATATACCAGCGTGGTATTAAGAATCTTCAGAGTTTATCGTAAATACACATTGATGTGACCATTTATAGCAGAGCCAGGTGAGAGAATTGTCTGTGTCTGACATTAGATGTCATATTAATAATGTAATGTATTTATATTATTAGTCTACTTACATTGTTACTCAATTACTAGTATCTACCATTTACTTAGCGACTACTGTGAGGCAGTGTCTCTTACATAATTTATCCAATTTAATCTATACAACAATACTATTATTGCTGCCATTTTAATGTTTGATGAGGAACTAAAGCTCAGAAATGTAAAATAACTTGCCCAAGGTCACAACTGTAGATGACAGGGCAGGAAATTAAACTCATGTGTGTTTCTATTGATATTCCATGATATTTTGATTAGACTTTGCTGATCATTCCAAATAATTTTGATTCTTCTGGAGCTAATAGGTAAGTATTTTCTCTACAAATATCTCCTACACAATTCACCTTCACAGTCTTTATTCTTTATTTTTTTTCTTATTATCTTTTTACCACCATATTACCATAATGCAGGTCTAAAATTGGCACCTTGAAAAGATCAGACGTGAATAGAAATTTTCCACTATGAAAATAGCTGCTAGAAACGTAAGCCTGTTTAAAGCAGAATATTGGGTAAATCCTTGACTTACCTTGAGTCATATCAGTGGACTGAGGAATATTTCAGACTAGCTTCGGGTAAAAGAAAATATTGGTTATTTTGGCAAGATGGAGTATAAAAATGTGCATTTTTCTTGAAACCCATTTCTCATTTTTGATCTTTGACTTTTGTGCTAACGGTATGAATCTGAACAATTCAGTCTCTCTTAGGGCCTATTTTTTTCATCATCTGTAAAAACAGAATGCTGTACAGGAAGTTCAAAAGGCATCCTTGCAGCTCTATTATCTATGATTTTATTTAGAAGAGCTTGAGCATAGACAACGACCATAACTTGGAGCTCATAAAGTTGAAAAAAGAATCATAAATGTGCTCTGGAGGGTTTCAAAAGGAAATTAAAAGTTGAAAATTTTTGCACTAACGAGTGGTTATATATTTAGTTTTTAAAAGTGTCTTTAAGAATAGCATTGTTTTGTCAAAGAAAAGGTGTCCATGTGTGTGTAAACTTGTGCATGCACACGTATATGAATGTATAAACTTCATATATTAAATAAGTTAACTAGAAATAGGTGTGGGGTTTGGATAGTGGAAGTGGAAAGGCTTTAGGAATTTCATTCTCTAAAACAAGATATTCTGCAAAACCCTAGATCTGTGAAGAACACAGCTTAAAAACAACTTCAATGGCAAATTATTCCAATGAGAGCAAGAGAGTGAATGAAAGAGAGGGAAAGAGAGAGAGGGAGAGATAGGAAGCCACTCAAGAAATAGAAATATATGAAACTCCTGAGGGAGCTCTCTGTAAATTTAGGTTACAAAAAAAAAAAAAAAAAAAAGAAAAAAGAAAAAGAAAAAAAAAAAGAAAGAAAAGAAAGAAAGAAAAAGAGTCATTAAAAAGAAATCAAGGAGAAATAGAGACAAGTGGTATAATACTGTAACAACAATGCCAAACCTAAAGTGCATCAAGGCTAAAGACAGCACAACTATCTTTATAAACAGTGTTCACAGTGAAAATTAAAAGGAATATCTCACTGCTGTTGGGGAATGGGTACTTTGGAGGAATGCTGTGGTTATTCAGAAGGAGAAAGTTACTTCCAGCTGTAGCAAATCTGTGAGGAGAATCAGAATAAAGCCAAGAACTCTAGTTGAAAAAGCATTGAAAAGTAGCAATAGACGATGTAACCTTTTTGAAGAATGTGAAGAGTTTATGAAATTTGGCCTTTCAGAGATTTAGGGAAAGGATGAAAGATGTTCTAGGCAAAGGGAAAGGCTGCTAAATGAAGGAAGGGAAGCAAAAGAAAACTGTGCATCTGGGAACGGCATATCTATGTTTTTCAAGATTGGAGACTGAAAAGTTGTGAAAGGTACATTTATTTATTCAACGGTTAATTATTGAATATCTACTATGTGTTTTTGGTTCCAGGGGTACAGTTGTGAATAAAATAGACAAAAGTCCTTGACATCATTCTCTGAGATGACAGATACCATGTAAGATACTACATATGTATTATAGTAAAAAATTATAAGAAGAAAAATTGAATGGGAGACTTCATTGGCAGGGTGAATTTTGAATCAAAACCTGAACTAGTCATATGGATGTGTGAGTGAAAAGCATCCTCATCAGAGAAAAAGCCACCTGTGCCAAGGTCTTGAAATAGGAGCAAGCCAGAAACAGGAAGGTAATATGATTGGATTGTGAATAAAAGTTAACTTAGTATGAGATGAGGGACCAGTTCATGTAGGGCCTATAGAAGATAGTCAGTGCATTGATTTTTAGTCTGAGACAATCAAGAAGCCATTGGAGGGTTTTAATCAGAAGAGGGGCTTGATTCAATCTGTATTTTTAAATGGTAAACCTATCTACTGTGTCGAGAAAAGATAGAAGGAGGCAAGAACAGAAACAGAGATCAGTTAGAAGCCTAGACCAATAAATATCCAAAGGAGGGATGATGGTGATGGGCCAAGATGATGGTAGAGGAGTAAATGGTGAGATTCTGGATATATGTTCAAGGCGAGATGTGCTAAAGAAAGAGAGGTATCAAAATCAAATACAACTTCTAGGTGTTTAGCCTCAGCAACTAAAACAAAAACAGACAACTGACATGGGAAGCCTCAGAGAAGAATTACTTTTTGTTTCATGTAGTTATGCTTTTTAATGGGAAAATATCAGGAACTCAATTTGGGACATTAATTTTGATATGGATATGAAACATCAGGCGGAGGTGTTAATCAGGCAGTTAGATATATCAGACTGAAGTTTAGAAGAAAAGTTTAGACTTGAGATATAAATATAGTGTAATGGTATGTAAAACCGTGAAACTATATAAGATTTTCTAAGGAATAAATGTAGATGGAAAAAAAATTGGGCAAAGACTCAACCTTGGAGCTCTCAACATTTGAGAGCTGGAGACATAAAGAAACATCAGTGAAAATAATCTAAGAAAGGGAGACCAGAAAAGTAGAAGACAAATCAGGAGAGGGTAGAAGCCAAGAGAAGAAAGTGTTCCAAGAAGGAGAAAGGAATCGACTATATCAAATGCTTTTGACAGATCAAGTTAAATGAATATTGAAAAATGACTATGGCATCTAGCAACACAGAAGTTACAAACTTGAGGAGGGCAAGGTGGTATGGTCAGGGCAAAATCTGATTGGAGTGTGTTCAAGAGAGTATGTAAAGAGAAAAAATGGAGATGATTAGTATAGATCCTTTTAAGAGGGTCTGGACTAAAGAGAAGAAATGAAGCACTTGCTAGTGGAGGAAGTAGAAACCAGATATAATTTTTCTTTCTTTTACATTTTTTTTTAAGATGAAAAAACATAAGCATGTTTGTGCAGCGATGAGAATCATCCAATCAAAGAAAGATTGGAAGGAGAAGATAAAACCAGTTCAATAAGACATTAAGTACTAGGTTAATCATAAATTTGAGTGTGGTCTCATAGGCATTGAGGACACACTGAAATCAGTAGATATAACATGTACAGAATTGACATAAAATCAGTATTGTTAATAATGCAGGCTAGTGCTATCATGGCCTAAATTAGAGTCAAAGTAGAAGGCATGCAGCGAGGGAAGATGATTTCAGTAAGGTTTTAAAAGCAGAATCTAGCATACATAACAAATAATGTGGGAGTGAAAGAGAGTGAGAAGGCCAAGTGAAGTGTAAATTTTCACTTATGGGTGACTAAGAGAGTAATGGTAGTATTCATTAAAATAAAGAAATTGGGCAAGTATGAGGTATGGATCAGGTTAACTGGTTGAGATAGGCAAATGTTTATCTGTGTTCCCAGGACATCTACATGGTACATTCTGATAGGCAGTGGAAAATAATCAGTGTGTTGAAGACAATCAACTTACGAAAATTCTTGGGCTGTTCTGGACATTTAAAAATCATAAAACATTAGTAAGCCAAATTAAAATAAAAATATAGCCAATGTTTTGGGGTTCATTTCCCTTTAATGTAATTTTGAAGGCAATAAATAATTAGCATGAACAGTTATGCAAGAATTCCTTAATACTGTCTTAACAAGCTAAGTTATATAAAAAATAAAATAGTACTTTGTTAACAAGTCACATTATTGTTTAAGTAAAAAGTGATATGCACTAATTAGAAACATAAGAGAATTTATGCCTTGACATTTTGATCCCAATAGATATAGCTAGTTTTATGATGTCTGAGATATGAAGAAGCTAAATATGAGAGAGTGATAAATAATATTTGAAACCTTGAGAATTCTCAAATAGGTATAAATAATCACAAGCAAACACTGCTCAAGTATCACTCCTAATTGCCTTCACATCAGCCCTAATTTCTACATCTGACCTATGGTTCTTTTCTACCATTTGTACTGTTTTGCCCAGACTTTGTTGTTAATCCTTAGTTTTCTGACACGTCCCACACTCGAGAGATCCTTCCTTCTCTTACGCTTAGCACTTCAGTCCTATTCTCAACCCTGAGCACCTCCCTCCCTCCACCTCAACTGCTTTTTTCCTTTAGTCTTTCCTAGCTTAGTCCTGAAATAGGAGATAGAAGGTATTTAATTAAACAATTCAAGAAAAGCTTCTAATCCAGCTATCAACAACCTTGATAGCCTCGAGGTACAAAAACAGATCAGCTATGTCCATTGTAGCTCAAGGCATGAGCGGATAAGAAAAGGAGTAGAAGAGAAAAGGGAGAGAAGAAAAAATGAAACACACACAGAAGCAGAAAGAGAGGGTAGATTTATCCTGGTGTGGGTACTTGTAGAATAGGTCATAATATTCCAAAAGCTAATCCAAGAACTGATGCAATCCATAATTAATTTTTCAGATGTGTGTGGCATGAGAAAATAAGGTCCGTTTAATGAATTTTTCATAATTCAAATTTGTTCAATTTATAGCTCTGTCATTTATTGAGAATATATCTTTCCTATGTTTTATATTAAAACGATCTATTAAAAATGATAAAATCAAATGATATTGTTTGCTTATTTTGAATTCCCGACAAAATTAAAAGTGGACAAATATGTGTATAAGTGTGCCTGTGTGTATAAATATGTGTAGTTTATATAAAATTTAATATGAAAAATCCCCAAATCTGGCAACTCCTGTCTAAATTAGTTAAATTTGTCTAAATTGGTGAGTTTAGTTAGCAACTACTGTTGTCTTTATTTCAATGGATCAATGAAACAGAAATAAAGCAAGTTCTATCTTAAAGAGGTAAAGAATAAGGAAAGTAAAGCATCAAAAAGAGCCATTATTTCCTCAGCTTCTCTAACATCTGTAAATCTGGGTACCAACCTGGCTGGTAATCTTTAACCCCATAGAGGAATAGTTTTATATAAATTTAGGCAGTTCCTTGTATTTTACTTTTTTTTATTTCTATGAATGTGCTTGTTCAGATTTGTGTGTTCCTTCATCTTGTTCAGGCTGAACTTAAATGTTTCCTGTGACTGAAATAGTTCTTGCTTGGGTGTCTCTTGTGTATAATTCTCCCTATTTTTTTCTCTGCTCTCTACTTACCTTTCTAGGCAGGAAATTCTAGGGAGCTTCATTTTGTTTGCCTAAGTGTTACTGACCCCAGTTTTCATATCACAGGATCTCCTAATGTTCACTCATTTTTTTCCTCCTGCCTCTAAATCATTATTCCGAGCAACATTTGCTTTAACTTTCCTCTCCTATTATAGTCTTATCCTAGAAGACAGCAGCGTCAGCACTCAAAGTGTCAGCCCACAGTTCAATAACATGCATCAACTTATATTCTAGTCAATTTTTTTTTGCCTATATAAATACAAATGAAAAAGTAAAGCATCTATCTCTCATCATGCTTACTTCTGAAGTTTCACGTTTTCACAAGAAGTCAACAAATGCAAAGGCAATAGTGCAAAAGGAAAAAAAAAAATAGAGAGAGAAGAGAGGAAGTGAAATCTAGCATTTTCACTGGGCCAGAGAAGTATATTTACTCACAGCAACAGCTGACCTTTCTCATGAAGGACATCTTGAGACAGGTGGTGTTCCTGTTAATCATGAATTATCATTCTGCTCATAGCTTCCGGGCCTGCTTTTCTCACAAACACCAGAGATAACGCAGTAAAAGAGGGGCATGCCAATTCTCTTAGTATCATTAAATGCTAGCAACTGAAAAAGCATTTAGATGTCATCAGGTTCATAAAGGTATTCTTTTCAATAACAAATATGACTTGAGAATCTTTCGTATCTGTATGTGTGTCTGTGGGCAGGGGGATCTGCCAGGCGATATACTAGATGATGGGAATGCACAGTCTCTGTTCTCTTGAATAAGTACTAGCCAGAGAAGTTTAAGTGCCTTAGCCGAGGTTATATGTTTAGTGGCTGTGCTATGAGGTACCATGATCCCTAGTATTACACACCTCTCATCCTTCTTTCTTCAAGGCATGTTTATTTATTCTTCCAATTCCAAAGATATTAATATCTTTCCTCATGTTCCTACTAATTTATGATTGCATCATCCTCATTCATCCTTGTGTCTGTCACTAGCTAGTGGAGTGTCTTGAACATGGCACATACTTATGTTTCTTGTTAAATGTACGTATGTTTCCCTAGAGTGTAGACACAACTATTACCTATGTTGATAGAATTGTGCGTAAGGCAGCAGTGGGCATGAAGAAAACATGCAATTATGGAGGGTCAGTCTGCTGTTCCCAGTGATTTCATGGTTCAATGATTTGAAGGTCGATGGAAAGGTTAGAACTGAGTCATTATACACCAATAAAAGACAGTCTTTTCAAACCTGCTTGATCCTTGTCTGCCTTGTGACTTTTAACCAAATGAGAATCTAACTAATTATTTGCATAGCTTCTCAAGCCATATAGAAATGAAAATAAAGCTTGTCGAGCACTGTTTTCTTGGCCCACAGATTATAATTCATGACACTGGCAGATAAAAAGAGATTTTTAGGCTCCTTATTATAAGCATTTTTAAGGTTCTATATACATGTACTTATGGAACATTAAAGTGTAGCAAAAACAGCTCGCCAAAGATAATCAGAAATTGTTTAGACCATGAACATAGATAATTTCGATAGATAAAAATTCTACTTAACTTTTAAGACACAGTTTTGCATCAGAAAGAGTTTTGTGAAAGTATAATAAATGATTTTATTTTCTATAAATGAGACAATTACAGCTTAGAGAATTGTCAGAGTATTCATCACAAATCAAACTAGTTTTCAGGAAGCACAAATTGGTAATAAAAATAGAAAAGTAACTTACTAGAAATGGAAAAATACAAAGTTTAGAAGATTTTTTTTACAGGAAAAAAAGATTAGAAATGAAACCCTCAGAATGATATCTTACTATTTAAAATTTAAACCAACTCTATTTGCTTATTGTGATCGCTAAAACAAATAGAAACTGAGTATAATGGAACTTTGTTGTTTTGAGCTATCTAGGATTTACTTGTCCTTTTAAAAAAATATATATAGCATTCCACTCTTAATTTAATTATCCCTCCTTCCCCCATGAAGCCTATGTTCTTCAACACTAAATAACTTTGATATTTCCCCTTCCTGGTTTAGAGATCTGCATATAACCTAAGCTGGCTCAATGCAATGGGAATCCAGGCCTTCTGTGGAAATACTTTCTCTTTGCTGCTCAATACAGTCAGGGAGCAAGTTCCTGTGTAGCCATTCAACGACAACCATATTTTTAAATTGGATTTTTTTTTATTGTTGAGTTGTATGAGTTCTTTGTATATTTTTGATATTAGGCCGTTATGACAGGTGTTGTTTGCAAATATCTACTCCCATTTGTATAGTTGCCCTTTATCTTATTGATAGTTTCTTTAAAACTGAAAACAACAAACAAACATGACAAACAGAGACTCATGGACTCAGATAGAGAGTCCATGAGTGGTTACTGGAGGGAAGAGGGGGAAGGGGAGGTAGAGAAGGGCAAAAGGAGTCAAATATATGGTGATGGAAGGAAATTTAACTTTTGGTGGTGAACACATAATGCAATATACATATGATGGATTATTGAATCATATATTTGAAACCTATATGACTTTATCAACCAATGTCGCTCCAATAATTTAATTAAAAATAAGTAAATACATAAATAAAGACAACCATGGG
Organism: Pteropus medius; assembly: GCF_902729225.1. Lineage (NCBI taxonomy): Eukaryota > Metazoa > Chordata > Mammalia > Chiroptera > Pteropodidae > Pteropus > Pteropus medius. The sequence goes on along the minus strand of NW_024354502.1, from coordinate 25,281,032 downwards.
GAAAGGATGATGAAATGGTATTAACTCCTGAGAAAAATGGAGAAAGAAAAACCAAGTTTTGGTCAGTTTGTGAAGAAGCCATATCAAGCTTCCCCTAAAGTCAGACCTAACTCTTCAGTTTTTAGGTATATGAGTCCAAAATTATTTCTTATTATTTACATTAGACTGAGATTTATTTATTGAATCTTGCCTAAGTATCATTACTAATACTTAGGGTCACCACAGTCCAAGATCTGCCTTTTAGTATGTCTAAAATTTGGTTTTATCCTTGTACCTAGAAATGATCAAATCCTTGGAGAATAACTCATGCTAAATAAATTAATAAAAGAAAATTTAACTAGAATCACAATTAATTATTTTCCAATAATAATTATCAAAAGAAGTAGGTTTTCGTTTCTTTGGTAATTACTTTTCCTCCTTGTGCAAAATCTACATAAGAAGCTAAATTTTGTCTAGGGATATTCATGGTGGTCTTGAATTAGGAATAAAGCAATTATTTCTATGACTCTAATAAAGGATTTTCTGAAGTATATTTATATAATACAAGTTCTGATGAATATTAATAATTATATGAGAAAAGGGGTTCTCAAAGTCAAACTGATTTTAGAAATCACAGGTTAAACAATTTAAAGTGCTTTTACTTCAAGACTTCTAAGAACCTTTCCTAAATGAACGTGCTTTGTAGCTATCGAAAGGAAGATGTACTATGGGTTATGCAGATTCTATTTTCTTTTTTCTGTAGACTGTCTGTCACAAGATACAACCATGTGGGGTCAATTATTCTTCTTGGACTGCTAATTATTGCTTTAAAATATATTCTGAGTCCAATTGCTCTCACAAGTTTCGTGACTTACGCCATGGGCCAGGTCATTCACCATCTTTCACCTGGACTATTTCAATAGCCTCCTGACTGGTCTCACTCTTTTTATCCTTCACCTCAAACTGTTTATCCTCAACAGAACAACCAAAGTGATTCTATCAAAACTGAACTCAGATCATATCACTCAGCTACATAAAACTGTTGGAGGTGATGGATATGTTTATGGCATTAATTGTGGTGTTGGTTTCATAGAAGTATATTTCTCTCCAAACTCATCAAGTTTTATACATTAAATATAGACAGCATTTTGTATGTTAAAAAATTTAATAAAAGGAAAAAAAGGTGTTTCTGTCTGAGAGTGCTAAAAATAAACAAACGAATAGAAAAACCAAACTAACAAAAACCCAGTGGCTTCTCATGAAATTGAATAATTTAAAATTATACCATGACCTAAAAAACCCTTTTGTATCTGTCCTCTTCCTCTATGCCTTCTTCTGTCACCATTCTCCCCTGTTCATTCTGTTCCAGCCACATGTGCATGTTCCGGCCTGCCTTAGAGCCTATGCCTTTTCTGCTATGTTCGTCTACATGCTCTTTACCCAAGTGTCATTCTGGCCCATACTTTCAATTTATTATCTTTTCTCAGATACCACCTCTCAAGCCACCATGTCAAAAACAGCATCCTCTATCATTTTCTGTTTCTTTACCTGTTTTATATTTCTTCAAAGCACTTTTCACTGTAAGATATTATATACTGATTAGTTTGTTTATTTTCTGTTACCATCCCTAAAATGCATGTTCGATGAGGCTGGAGATTCTGTCTTAGTTAATAGACAGAATCTTTAACTGTGGCTTTCATAGGATAAGTGTAGTTAAGTATAGTTAAGTATAGTTAAGTATAGAGGGCACTCAACGTGCCCTCTCCCAGAAGAGCAGGGAAATACTGACGAGTTATTTTTTTAGATGCTATGCGAATCATTCTTTAGTCTATTAGCAAAATTTAACAAAATATTTCTTCAGAGTTTCTTCTTCCTAATTACAACAATATTCCAATCATGTCTTGATTAAACATTTTTCCCCCCTAAAGCATCTTTAACTCCACAGGTTAATTTTAGAATGGGTTATTTTTTCAGAAATATAATCTCACTCATTAGATGACTTTTTAAAATAATTTTATTTTCTGAGCTTATTTTCAAGTAATGTTGTGGCTACTTTGCTGATAGCTCCATGTACAGACCATGCTTATTCACTGAATACATTAAAAAATTTTTTTGTATATTCTTAGCTCATAGGCAGTAGATACCTTGTCTGACATTAAGCTTTATAATTAAGAACTGGCATTTTTGTGGGCAGAACTGGAGTCAAGCCCTATCTCACATGTTATTTCAACTGTTTCTGTCTTAGGTTTTTCATTTGTAAATTATCAATAACTAAAAAAGTTATCTTACAGTCCTGTTAGGGAGACTAAATAAAATAAGATGCTCCAAGTGCTTAGCACAGTTCTTGATACATGATAAACTTTAAAGTTTTCACTATTAGTATTATTGTCGAGCTTGTTTATTATGCACCCATGCTTAATTAGAGATTTTGATAACAAAAGTCTGTGTTGGTTCCATGTGATTGTTTATATTTTATGAAGAAAAGCATTGGTTCTAACATAAATGAACTAAACATACAGCCATAGCAACAACCCACAGATAAAAACAGAGCATAGCAACTGCACTCCTACAGTTCTAAAATCAAAAACACTTCTCAAAGTCAAACATCTAAATTGGGCTGATAATTATTCTTAGAGGCACTAGGAATATTCTTAGTTTCTGTTTCTGGTTATAAAAACAACCAAAAGTAATGAAGAAAAGACAATATTGAAAATGACAGTGTTTTTTATGCATATAGGATGTTGTTTTTTGCAAAAGACTTTCTTACAAATAAAAGACAGCATTGGAGCATAGTGGTTAAGAGTGAAGACGCAAGACCAAATGTCTGGGTTCAAATCCAAGCCCTACAGCTCTTAATGTATGCGATCTCAGGCAATTTCTTCACCTCTTTGTCTCCCAATTCTTTTATCTATAAAATGGAGAAAACATTAGTTTTCTATAAAGTGGAGAAAACATTAGTATCTATATCATCGGAATGATATGAAACTTAAATGAGTTATTCCTTATAAAGCATTTACAATGAGCCCAGCACGTATTGAACATTATTAGCAATTATTTTCTTAACAATATCAAGACAAATAATAACCCACATTTTGTAGAGAAAGAAACTGACTTTAGAGAGACTAAGTGCTTTGACTAAAATTACAATACTTTTTATGATGGTGCTGGGATTACAGTATAAACTTTCAAATTCCTAAACCAGTGATATTAATGCAATAATATTATCTTCCCTATTGATGTAAAAAAAAAATAGTATAGAGAACAGAACTAATGGGCAGATAACATATTCAGGAGATACTGCCAAGGTAGATATTCACTACCATGTACCAGTGTGCTGTACCCATTGTTGAAATAATAAAATACTTTCATTCTGATTGATAAATAGTCTACTGCCCTGAGCCCTTCAGGTGCCCTTTCCCAACCCTACCCCTAGTCAACGCCTGTGCTTATCTAGTCCTTTCTTTCATAAAACTTGAACTTTCACATTTAACAACCAAGGAATTAATGCCACTACAGGAACATTTAGTCGCTATTTAATTACCTCCTCTGTTCTGATTATTTGGTGCAAGTATAGTTTCTGTTTTTAATGTTTTAAAAATCGTCACTGTTTGCTGAAGACCTTATAGGAATATTATGAGGACCAAAGGAAGTTATGTCTAATATAGTAATGGTAAACTAGAAAATGCTAGATATAAAGACCAGCTCTCTTGATCTACTCTAGGCACAGAATTATATTCCCATGAGATAATCTGAGCATCTCTAAAGGGTATCCTTGTATTAACTACAAATCTTTATATTACAATACCAGTTAGGTTATTTTCAGAGATCACCAAAAGTTATTAATGAACTTGAAATCAATTGAGGATAAAAATATTACTCTATAATTTTTGTCAATATTATCTATCTATCATCTATCTATCTAGTCAATTTCATTTCCAGCCAAAGTGTCCAGCAAGGAGCGACCTGGTGACAGTGCAACAAACAAAAACCTGCCTGAAAGAGAAGATGAAGGCAGGTGGCTTCAAGTTAGAAATAACGTGTTAATGTCGTGTTAATGTTAAGGTGCTTAAAAGAAGTGGGTTGGGGTGAGAAGGTACAAGGAAGGGAATAAACTATCCTTTTTAGAGACCAGGACAGAGTTGGAAGATTTATAGTTTAATTTAATGCATTTGGTTTTGAGGAGGTTCTCCTCAGGAATCATAATGTGGAATTGTCTGAGTTAAATTTCTAGGCAATTATCTCGATAGAAATAAATTTAAAACAACAACAGAGAACATTTTGTATAGAGTCAAATGATTTTTCTTCTTTTTCCAAAGCTCCAAATTTTGTTTTGGTTATTTATGTTTCTAATTTCCAGTTCCCATTTTAACATGTTTAACCACAATGACAACTTTGCCTCACTAAAGGATAAAGTAAAATGTAGCAAAATATATTGTAGTACTGTAAGAAAATGCACATTTCTCATAACTAAGAAAATAGGCCACTTAAAATGTAATTCAGTATGCAATATACTAGGTAGGTGCACTTTGGATGTCAGCTGTAATGTGTGTACTGCAGTTCATCCATACCCATTAAAGTTTGTTTACATCTAACCATCATTGCTTTAAAAATAATTATTGTTCTACTTTAGAAGTAAAACAACATAAACATTTTGAAAACTGTGTCTTTTGTCATAATTTTTAAGATATTAATGTGAGAAGCTGTGCTTCGAAAAGGAGTAAAACAGAAAAGAGATTAAAGTAATTATGAGGAGTGGAGAAGAAAATTTAAATTTATATAAAGCTACATATCTAAATATAGCTTTCCACAGCCTTCTGTACTATATTTCTTCATTATATGTAATGAAATTAATTTATCTTAGGCTGTGCTGACATAACACTAATACCACTAGCTCAATAGTAAGTGTTATTGGGATATTTCCATGTATATATAACTGGTTTGATTAAATTTGTTGAATTAACTAGTTACTTTAGTGTTGTGTAGACAAAAGCTTCATGACACAGAAATCTAGACACGATTTTTAGCTGATGTTAGTGGTGTTTGATGTCAAGTAGTAGAGGAAAAATTCAAAAACTTGCTATTATCTCCACACCCAATTATCAGCCTCTGATGGCATAATCTGTTTTCCACTAGTGTAATAAGGCATGAGGATACTATAACCAGGAACCAGCAGCATCTATTTATACTATCCATAGGACTACACTTAAGTCCACGTATGCTGTTTATAGTCCTTTGGGGGAAATGATTAGTGGAGCAAACAGACTATATACTGCTGAAAGCACAATCCATTATCACCCAAGATTCTCTTAAAATGACAAAATTTGAAAACATCAGAACAACCTCTCTAGAAAGAAAACAGGTATTACTGTGTAATGTGGTCAACAGGTAAACACAGCACAATAAACTAATCATACTGTTTCATCTCTTCCCTTTGTAGAATCATTTGAAATAGAAGCAAGAGAAAAGCTATTCCTGGTGTTTGTAGATGACACCCCAATGCTCACAAATATCATGCTGCTAAATCTGTGCTAGGCTTCTTTAAAGGCCAGTGTGTTTGCAAACTCACTTCCTTCCCAGTTCTGACTTCACAGTAGGATGTGCGATTTTTGTATACAATGCAGGATTCATTGCAACTATAATTTAGAAAATTTTCAAAATGAGGCACGGTGTCATCTTTCTCAGATGATTTCTTTTTAAAAAGCAAATCCTATTCTTTGAGTAATTTATCCATGTTTCCTTTTCTTCTTGAGTAAATGAAAATGTTGGAAATAAAGCACATTATCTTCCCATCCACCTCAACCCTATCAATCTTGCCACCCGCTACAATTACTTTTCACACCACCCGGCATGAACCAGAGGGACAGCCATTAAGACACTACCACACATCAGAAGCCAAAGCTGCTCCAACCCACAGCTGAACTTAATAAAACCGTTAATGTCAGAGCCTGCCGGCTAGCTTCCCAGGAATGCCACTTGCTCAAAATCCTTCCATTCCAGCCATGCATGTGGCATTTCATCCTTCTCCCCATGCAGAACCATGCCATCTGCTATGAGACACAGATATACCACATGCCAGGTGACATTTTCCTTTAAATTCATTTTTTTTTAATTTACTAGGAAATACACTCAACAGGCAGATAGCAAGAAGAAATTTGTGCTCTACCTAGGACTTTTTCCAGTTTCTTAATATTTGTTATATTCTGGCTCTGCATTTGAATGGTTGGTGAGTAATTTATGGGAAGACATCCTTAGAAATAAGTCTGTAGACATGTAATAAAAAGCTCTGAGCACTGGCACTCTAATAAACCAAAGAGTAACTGAGGAGTAGAATGAAAAAAAAAAGGAAGAAGAAAGAGTCATTATGTCAATAATACTGAGGTCTGATGGTGCTGTGCAAAGTCAATAACATCATAAACTTTTATACTGACTTTGGCATGAGAATTTGCTATTATCTGTGGCAAGTGATGGCAAAAGAATTTAGATCTGATATATTTGACCTAGCAGAAAAAGAGATGGAGAGTTTTTGGAGATGCTCCCGCTTTTATACATTTTGGATAACGGTTAAATTTTACATGCATAGATGGCAATGCATTTAAAGTCACTCAGAGACTGTGGTGGGGTCAAAGAAAAATCTGGGAGAATCTATTTTAAAAATTAGAGATTAATTCTTATCTTCATTTTCAATTCTAATTACAAATATAATATATCCTTCCCTACAGGGACATCTATAAAAGTCTTAAGCTATAGATTCGCAGTGTTTGTATATAACAGAGAAGTAAACTATAAGATTTATATGTAGGACCACATAGCCTCCCCCACAGGAGGAAGCATGTTCTCTTATGTACCAGAAGCAGTCTTAAAAGCCAGATCAGTTAAATTATGACCCATTATACTTGGAATATAGCAAAAGACTATCTTGATGATTATTATTTAGCCTAATTGTGTATGCTGGTAGTGGGACACCTAGAAAACTTTAGATTGAAGTATATGCAATATAGTAAACAAGGCTAAATATAATCAGAATTCATTTTATCCATATTAATTACTTGCTCAATTGTTTAAACATAACGCAAATTACTTCACAATTTACTACTCCTGAAATTGACTAATAAATAATAGATTTATATTTAATAGATTCTTAATTACTTTCCTCCATGTGCTATGTTCTTTTATTAACTATTAATTCTCTCTTTGACTTCATACATTCAAATATTTATCCACCTCACTTCACTAAAACTCACCCTAGAGCTATCGATGACCTCCCCCTGACTAAACTTCATAATGTCCACTTTGGCAAACAGATTGATTCCTTGTAAACATCAATCTAGTCATGTCAATTCTTACTGACTCCTGCTTTCTTCTTTCTTTTCTCTCCCGGCCTTGAGAAAATACTTACATACTCATGTCTTATGATTCTTGCCTCTGGTCCACACACACCTTCCAGCTCAGCTCATGTGAGTCCCTCCTGCTCAGCACTTTACTCACACTAGCCTTCCTTTATTTCCTTTCATTCGTCCCTCTAACCTGTGCACATGTTACTCCTTTACCGAATGCTCTTCCATTTCTCCTCTTCACAAGATGCTTTCTTTCCTGATACCTCTTCTCCATTACAGCATTTATTACAACTTCGAATTTATATGAATTCTTTGATTATTGCAGAAGCTTGCTTTTCTGAACTAGTTTGTATACTTCCTGAAGACAGAAAAATGTATTTCTCTGAGCTATGAATCTCTAGTATCTAGAACTCCACTTGGCACTGAATGAGCATGGAATAAAAATCCATTCCCTTAATGAATGAGGAAGTATTATTTCTGCTATGCTTCTTCTGGATTCTTATTCCACTACTGTTCACTAAGCACAAGGAAGTTTAAGGAATGAACTTGAGCTCAGGATGCAAAAAGTTAGCTATCAATTCATTCATAAAATATACATTGTGTCTTTTCCCAAAAGAGATTAACAAGACAGTTATGGTCACTATATTCAAGGAATTTATGTTCTAATGTGATGATAGGCAAAAGTAAAGAAAACACACAAAAAAATTATAGCTTGTAATAAGTTCTAAAAAGGAAATACATAAGGAAAAGATGTAAAGATGACCAGGAGTGTCCTTGAGGTGATCAAAAAAAGCATCTCTGAGAAGAGCAAGGTGAAACACCCAGAAGGAAAATAAATGAGCTATATAGAGAATGAAGGGGAAGAACATCCCAAGTAGAGAGACCAGCACACACAAAGATCCTAATGTGAGAATCGACCTGGTGTGTTTCAAAAATAGAAAACAGTTTAGTGAACTTAGCATAGAATGGCAAGGGATGAGATAGAAGATGATAAGGCTTTGCAGATCAACATAAGAGTTTAGATTTTATTTAAAATGTAGTCGTGGGGTCTATGACTATGCTACCCTCAAAAAGCGCGATCCTGTCTGATCTCAAAAGCTAAGCAGGGTCAGGCCTGGTTAGTACTTGGATGGGAGACTACCTAGGAAGACCGGGTGCTGTGGGTGTAAAAAATAAAAAAAATAAGGGATTGTAAGCTGACAAGGTCCTTGCAATCTATGAAGTCAACAAAAGTTTGCCTCACCTAAAAAATAAAATAAAATAAAAATAAAATGCAGTCATGGCCATTGTCAGGTCTTAAATAGAAAGTGCATCCTCTGATTTATATTTGAGCAAGGTTATTACTGCTTTGGCATGAAGAATGGATTCAAGTGGGCAATTGCAGAAGGAAACAGGCTAACCAGGAGGATTAGGGACCTGCAGAAATAACATGGTGTGGAAAACAAGGTGGTAGTGGAGATGGAGAAACAGATTTGAAATATATTTTGAAGGTAGAAATAAAAGAACTTTCTAATAGCTATGGGTTTTGGGGGGTAGGGCAAAACAATTAATGATAACTCTGGGTTTCCAGCCTCGACACAGGTAGATGATAGTGGCATTTGCTGAAATGGGAAGTACGGGCTTGGGGACGGGTGATGTTGGACAAGAGGAATGAGCAAGATCGATGAAAGTGGAAATTTGGGGATCAGCCTTTTTTTGGCCAAGACATTTTTCCTTTCTGTTTATAGACATCTCCATAAAGCTGTCACTATGAATTTTTATTATCCAGTTAAAATTACAAATCTTTATTTATCCAATACTGGTCACTGGAAAATGAGATTTGACCTTTCTCAATAATGTCGATTATATAACCAATAGAGTCTAAACCTGATGTGAATACTGGATTCAGCAAAATTCTTTCAATATATAAGGTCAGTCTCACAGGCGACAACCTCACTTTAACAGGCCCACTGGAGTGAAGTGTGGAAAGCTAGGAGCGTAGAGGACTGGAGATGTCTTCTACTAATTAAAAGAGAAAGTTCATTTAGCAATGGAGCAGAGAAGTGAGCTCCAGCTGATCCAAACTTGTAGCATAAGAAGAGAATCTAAAATGTCTGTAAGATAAACAGAGACTGTGATAGCATCTAGTCAATATAATTCAATTAAAGAAAATGGACTCCAGCAGGGTAGCAGCACGTAAAGATCACTGGTGCAAATTTTTAAAAGATAAAATCAATGACAAATCTAGAAGTCTAGAAATGCAGTGCCCCTTATAAGAAATGTCAGAAAAAACGCCCTTTAAAAAGTGCAAAATAAAGACATCACCATCTTCACGGGTGTAGTTCGCAACACAATGCAGGAGAGGAGATCCTTGCAAGACTTCTACCTTCCGCTTTACTGGAGGTCTCCTCACTCTCTCCAGTCAAAATAAAGGCCCATGGGTAATTACAGGCCACGACATAATAAATTTTAGACGTGAGTTACTCCTTCCTTTAAGACTAATCGTTCTTGATTTTTATAGCACAGAACCCTTTTTAAGGGTGATAAAATTAGGGACTTTCTTCTCAAGAAAAAAAGTATTTAGAATTACACACATTCTCCTCCTCCAAACCAATCTCTCAGGAATCTAGGATATCAGGTCAAGAACTCCTTTTGTTTTAGCTTAAATGGAAAGGAACCATTAATAAAAATCTGGTCTGGGGATCAGTCTGGTAATCAATCTATAGATGCCCTTTGTTGAGGTGGCAGCTGAGGCAGACCCACCTTACCTCGTCCTCTATGGCTATAAATGGTAAATTGTTTTCACAAGTCCCTTTCAGTCTCTGGGCCTCCCAATATTTCAAGAGCTTTTGATGTTACTGCAGATGAAGTTTGGTCTAAAAAGCCATACTGCTGTGCTTGCAAGTACAATAACTAGCATTTATCACATACTGCTTATGATGAGACATACTCACACCAACCTATGAAATAAATATTGCTATTAGCTCCATCTTACATTTGAAGAAACTTTAATAAAGGAATGCTCCTAATGTTAACCATTCAATTTTTTCCCCCTCAGAACATGGAAGACTGCAATTTAACAGTGTCTTTGCATGTAGCTTAGTCCATATGGTTATATCCAATGGAATGTGAATGAAAATAATGTTCTTTCCTTGCCCCAAAATGCTTTGTGTGATGTTTTATGGTTTGCTACACACTCACCAGCTAGATGAATGTGGATATTCAGCAGAGCACCTAAGCGATGCCAGAAGTCACTAAATGGAAGAGGCATGGGTCTCGTAATTGCCATCTGGAGTAGAGCCACTCAGAAAAGCCGCCCAATCAGGAATATCTGAATTGAATTTTATGAGAGCTAGAAATAAATACTTTTATTGTGTTAAGCCACTGAAATTGTAAGGTAGCTTTCTCCAGCAGTGTGTATTAACACCCCTGATTAAGACAATTATACACAATCATTTGATAGAACGAGATTGAGACCCAAGTTTTCTTTCTTCAAAACACTCAAGTTTAATGACAACACTACGCAACTCCCTATCTAAGTGCTTGGCACTTATCCTTTTGCTAAAGATACAATAATTGATCAGTTGCTTGAGAACCACAGATTTTAAAGGAGAGCTAAGAGGGTCTGTCCCAGGGAATCTGTGAGTAAAATAAAATAGTGGAATATATGGGCAGTATCTTAGATGCAAAAGAATAGAGAATGCTTTGAGAGTGTTTGCCTAGCCCCTGTCTTAATTATACAATGTTCTGGCTTTAATATCCTTTTCATAGTCGCCCAGAAAACTGTGAACAAAACACGACAGCTTAAAAAGAAATCACAATTATTTCCACAGAATGGGTGTCTGAACCTTTAGGATAAAAAGCTTTCTGTGGGAATTAAGATAATTATTGAAGGAAGATTGACAGAAATTATTACACCAGCAAGAGTGAAATCTGATGCCGTGTTAATGAGAACTGGGACATGGGAAGATAGGGAAGAAAGTCTTGATGGTATGTAAGAGAAATAAGTGGCTATCACTTCAGATGGAATGCTATTAGGTTCTGGACTCTTCCAGGAGTTAAATTAAAAAAAAAGTTGTGTGTGTGTGTGTTTTTTTTTTAATAGAATTTGTTTGAATAAAAGGAAAGAAGGGAAAAAATAGAGGATCTGGGATTGAACTCTACTCTGTATCCCAGGAAACGGAAAATGAACAGATGGTCATAAAAAATGCAGAGTTTTGCAAATATGGAAAAAACAAAGAATTTTATGACTGTAAAAGTGGATCGACATGACTCTTTGCATTGAGAGCTGTTAAAACAGAATGATGCAAGAGCGGTTGGCAGTTGAAAGAATAGTAGGTAACCTCTTTATTAATACATTACATCTAGTTCCAAATGACTAAATGCTTTCTGGTTTTCTCATTAGATCAGTGGAACATATTAGAGTGATTTCTTTGGACATCGGTGAAAAAAGAATGGGGCAACGATATTACATACTCCTTTTTGCAGAGGAGGTGAAGCAATTTCTACCAAAAATGGGCTCTATTCTTACCTTAGAAACTGGTTAACACATGGGAAGAAGAGACCAAAAGGCCTCCAATACTGTCTTCTGCCATCACTCTCTGCTCCATGTTGGCTTGGAGAGTGAAGCAGTGCTATCATGTATTACTTGTTATCTCTTTCTTTGGAAATGGATCTCTTGTGAAACTATAAGGGTCAAAAAACCATAGATAATTCCCTAAAAAGATGTCACTTCTCTCCATTTTCATCTATAGGTTCGACGCCATTCTAATCAAAATAAAACAGTTTTTGTTGTTGCTAATGTTCACCTTGACACACTAATTTTAAAATTTACATGGAAATTCATGTAAATGCATTCTAACTTCCCTCCAGATATAAAAAGAACATATACAAACCAATAAGGAAAAAAATGCAATAGTAAAATGAGCAAAGGACTAAAACTGGCATTTGTAAGAGCACATATTCAAGTTACCATTGCATATTTGAAAACCTGCTCAACTCCATCAATAATCACAGAAATGTTAATTAAAAACAAAATGAGAAATTACTACAGAAACTCTAATACCAAGTATTGCTGAGGATATGGAGAACTAAATCTCTCATATGCCGCTGGTGAAAGCGGAATTTATATAATCACTTCACTTAGGAAAATACTTAACATTATCTATCACAGTGGACATGTGCACATGCTGTTCTTACATGCATATATCTAATTGCCGGAACCCAAAGTTATATCATAAAGCCTAGCTACAAGAGTACTAGTAAAAGGAAATTTTTGTCTTTCCAGCATCTGTAATCAAGAAAAAAACAAATAAAAATAAGTAGGATGGATGATGTTCAAGCCAGTCCATCAAATCTACCAAAAATTGCCAAGGCCTATGGCATGAGGAAAAGGAAAAATGACTGAGAGAAGACAGCATGACTAGTGTGAAGGAAACTAGGGGAAACAGTACAAGGGAAGCTCTTGCTAAAATATAGGTTCCACACTACAAAGGGTTATTAAGACTACATTAGGAATTCTATTCTTTATCCAAAGAGCAAAGGAAGTCGATTGAATTATTTGGACTTTGTCTATCATAGAGCAATTATAATACATTCGAAAGATGTCACTCTGGGTTTAAATGTGAAAAATAGATCATGGCAAAAGCAGTTACTCTAATGTTGAACTAGCTCAGTGGTCGCACTCAGGAGTCATTATTGGAGAAGTTAACCAAATTCTACTCCTTCAACCCTCTAATGATGCCCTAAGCACCTGCTTCTAATTCCCGGTATTAATACCCACTCTGCCTAAAAAGTATATATACATATATAATTATTGATTATCTCACCTGCTTGTATTTCAAGGAAATGAGATCTAGATGTCATTAGAAAATAGGATATTGATGACTCAAGAGATACAGCATCAAAAGAGTTACTATAATTGTTTCCTATGGTACTATCACCTGGAAGGAAGTGTCTATTAAAAGAAGCTTTAGCATATCAAGGAATTGTTGCAATAGACTGCTGTGTGAGAATTCAGTAAAAAAGGAATGTGCTTTTAATTTGCATTTAACTTATAATGCATTTAATTTGCATTATAAGTTAAAATCCTGAAATTCTTAGTTTAAGCCATAGTTAAAGCACCACTGAACCATAAAAGACTTTCTTCTCTTTAATACCTAAAGGCTAACATAGTAAAAAATAAGATTTAAAGTCTGACCACTGGGTTGCTGAATTACAGAGTAAGTTGGGTTCAGTCTCACAGGCTCTATTATCTAAACAGAGTAGTAATTGCCAAACATTGCAATCTTGAGACTTGGCTGGTGATATTTGGTTAGATTCAGAAGACTGGATCACTTGAAACCTTTGAAATTGTAATACCCAAGGAGCATTTCTTGCCAGCAGAACTAACTCTTATTCTTTCTCCTGACTTGTTGGAAGACCTTTAAATAAACTCATGCGAGGCAAGAGCATGTTAATTGTCCTAAAGCCCCACCCCTATCAACTCTCTATATGTAAGTCAAGTCACGTCTCTAGTTGGAAAATGCCTGACAGGTCTTTATAAAATCATAATGGGGAGATACAGTTAGTTGACATCCAATAGAAACTCTTTTAGGCATTTTTTAATTTTTTTAAGTCACTCATTCATCTAAGACATATTACTGAGTGCTTGTTATGTGCCAGGCAGTGTTCTAAATACTTAGTATAGATTAATGAAAGCAATTAATACAATCTGTGCTCTCATGAAGTTCCTGGGGTAGAAGTTAACTCTGCCCTATTAGGAAGGCCAATTTGTCTGAAGTGTAATGGACCTGACTGAAAGTAATAGGAGATGGAACCTGAGAAGTAGGTAAGATTCCAGGCCAAGCAGGACTTTGTGGGCCAGCATAGAGCCTGGATTTTGTACAGTCATAACGTGGTAACATTGGTCATTGATTATCTGAGAGTATGCTCTAGAATTTCACAATTAAAATAACAAAATGTGCTATCTGGGACTCTATATATAAGTAAAAGAAAACAATTCAAGCCTCCTTAACCATTAAGGGGTATTTCTTTGTTCACAAAATAGAATACTCCAGAAGTTGTCCAATCATGCAGAGCTCAACTGAGGCTTTAAAAGATATAACTAAGAATCAGTTTTCCTGAATATGTTTCTGTGCTAATTGTCCGTGGCCACGTCCTCAGTCAAACTTTTTTCTCATGGTAACACAAAAATTACCAGAGCACCCAGAGCTCTGCCATTCCCTGGGCAGGTCCACTAGAAAAACAATGTCTTTTTTATAACACCATGGGAAAAGGAAGCTTTTCTAACCTGGAAGATTTATAAATATCTCACTGCATATTACTGACTCTGGTAATTTTAAATGCCAATCCAAATATACAGAAGGATGAGCTATGATTGCATAAACCAGAACAAACAACTTGGGTAGGGATGAAGAATTGGTTAGTTCTCAAAAGTAGAGTCTTCTTATTGAAAAAAGGATGTCCTCAAAAAAGAACGTTGTGGAGGGTAACAGCAAATGTGTACCGGAATAATTTTTGGAGTAGCCGATTTTATTTATTTGCTTGGACTGCCATAACAAAGTACCACGGACTGGGTTGCTTAAACAACAGACATTTGTTTTCTCATGGTTTCAGAGACTAGAAGTCTAAGATCAAGGTTATTGGCAAGGTTGGATTCTTCTGAGGCCTCTCTCCTTGACTAGATGGCCATCTTCTCCCTATGTCTTCACATGGCCTTCCCTTTGTATATTCTGTGTCTATGTTTGCTCTTCCTCTAAGGACACCAGTCATAATGGATTAAGGCTCACTTTAATTATTTATTTAACCACCCTTTTTCTACATATAATTGCATTCTGAGGCACTGGGAATTAGGACTTCAACATATGAATTTGAGAAGGGACATAATTCATCAAATAACAGCAATAGAAAATATTTTTCTTTTGTGCTTAGTTCATTTACACCTGTAAACAGAATAAAAAATATTTCATGTTTGTAACAGCTAACATTTATTGAGTGTTACTGTGTGCCAGACATTGTACTAAGTGCTTCATGTGTATTATCTCATTTAATTCTCACATTAAATCTTGTGTTTTTCCAATTAAGAAGAAGAAAAAGGAGAAGGAGAAAGAGGAGAAGAAGAGGGAGAAGGAAAGAAAGGGGGAGGGGAGAAAAGGAAGAAGGAGAAGGAGAAGGAGAAGAACCTTTTATAGTCCCTAGACCCTAAATTAAGAAAAGAAATTTGGGTTAATAGAGGATAAAGCTCAAACTATGGATTTTAACAGCAGCAACAGAACTTTTCTCTGTGTAATCCTAATTTTAGGGCTTGCTTATATCTGTTGAGTGAAAATTGTTATATGAACTCTAGCAGTGAGTTAATCCCGTGAAGTGGGAAACTGAACCAGGTCGCACAGATCTGGAAAGATGATCTTTGTGTCACTATGAGTTCTTCATATGTAAAATATTGCACCCAGAAAACACGTTTAAGTAACACCCTATAGAGCACTGGTTTTCAACCCTGGTTACATGCCCCAGAATGTCTAAACTTCACTCTAGAATCTCTAGGAATGAGGCCTGACCATTAGCATGTTTCATAAACTCTGCAGATAATTCTAATATGCAGCCATAGTTGAGAAATATTTCCATAGAGAAAATATATTAAAGTACCTGAAGAATATCTTTGCCAAAGAAGGAATAGCTTCTGATTTCCATTCCTGACTTAGACACTAACACCCTAATTCAGTTTCTCTCTCAGATTGTTTCTGTCACCTTACCTACGGGCATTACTGCAACATTGGCTTGTTCATGTTGAAATAATAACTAATGAGTCTCTCCCCCCAGCAATTAGTTCCTAGGGTTTCTAAAATATTTATAAAGCATATATCATTCCTTGGTGTTATATATAATATAATATTTGCCTTAAAGGCAAATATTCCAAAACAGATAAATTTAAGAATAAGCTCAAAAACTCTTGGGAAATATTTTCATTATTTATTAGAATTGCGAAGTTTTATTTTCCTCCAAATAGCTTAGAGCTAGTTATCTATTCTCTCTCTTGGTGAGAAGATAGACAAACCATCCTGAAAAACTGGGCTGACTTCAAGTGACCTACTGTAATTAGGACCTACCTGCCTTTCTTGTTTCTTTTTTTTCCTGGATTACCTAAACATTATCACTGAACTATTATTTTAATTGACTTGAAGGAACAGAACTTTAAACACTGACTTAACTTTCATGACTCTGAAATCCTCAGGCATTAGAAATGAGGTTCTGTAAATCTAGGATACAGGCTTGAAACAGACTTCTTGATGGAATGCTATAATATATCTGTATGGAATGTTCAACATTTATACTAATATTACCCAGAAGGAAGTGCTGCTTCATCCACCTCTCCTAAGAATCTGGCATTGAGATAGCAAATATCATTTATCTAGCTAGTAATCTTGGAGCCCAATAAAGGTTTTCATTATTCTAGTCTACTATAAGAGAGAAGCTAAAAACATTTGAAAGATCTCTCTTTCCCCTGATTTAAACAGAAGTTAAGATCAGCTTATTTAGCTGAACCTTCTTTTATCAATCAAAATGTAACTACATTGATGAAGAGATCATGTGTATTTTAGTCACCAATAAAGCCCCAGTACCTAGTACTTCATGAGCCATATAGAAGCTCCCATATAAATTTTAGTTCAATGTCTACTTAAACATGGGGGAAGTTTACACTCAATAAATTAATGTATTTCAACTCATTTTCCATAGCATGTTTTGGGGAGGGGATCACATGTATCTTGCTCACCATTGTAGCCCTAAGTACCCAGCAACTTATGAGCCATAGGCAAGCTTTCACATAGACTTCAGTTGAATATTTACTTAAACATGGGATCAGTTTAATGTACATTTTTAATGTATGCTTTGAGAAAATTAATATCCTTTTAATAATAGATTCAGAAATTGACCCCCAAAAGTACACTTAGGTCAATCTTGAAATGTAAAGAGTTCATCAAGAGAAGGATGTAGTTATACAAAGGCATGAATTCAAGAAAGTAATGATACAATCAGAAATATGGAAGAGATCATGGTTTGAGTACAGTGAGGGAAGAGCCTACCTTGAGACTGATAATAAAGGCAAGGATTTAAGCATTTAGACTAGATTAGAAAGTTTGAACTCTATTCTATAGATTAGAAACCATTAAAGTATTTTAAGCTTAGGGCTGCCATAATTACACTTGCATTTTAGAAAGATCACTCTTGGGGCTCTAGGATTGGAAGGACAATTGAAACTGGACATAGGGAGACTATTAGGAGATAAAAGATAAGCCTGACTAAAGATAGCATGAGCAGGACATTAGACATATTCAAGGTATATTAAGGTTTAAGTACAAAAAGGTTTCGTTTTTTGTAATTAATTGAGGGACAAGGGGAAGTCTTGGATTATCACTAGATGTGTGGTTTATGAAACTGGAGGCTACATTTACCATTATTTTTTAAAAAAAAAATAGATGAGAAGCATCAGGTATGAGGAGGAAATATAGTAAATTGAACCTCAAATATGTACCCCTGTGGTGTCTAGGTGGCACGTTCCAGTAAGCAAATGGAAATGACTACTATTATTGAAAACCTATCAGACACAAAGCATTACCCTATTGTAAACCTTACGTAATTTATATCTTATAATTAATCATGATAATAATTATTCCCTCAGGGCCTATGCTCTTGAGTTTTAAAATATTTTAGTTAAGACTAGTGTAAAAATAATGATGAATGTCAAAGTCACAATAAGAACTCAGATCTATCTGAATCAAAACCCCATATTTCTACTCCTTTCCAGTGCCTCACTGAAATTTAGGAGACAGAACAAGACTGAAAATATTGATTTGGGAGTAATTCAGCTATCAGTAGTAGCTGGAACAGTAAGAATAAAAAGAGTTCATGCGGGAGAGCCTGTATAGTGACGCTAGTAATTATTAGCCACTGGTAAGAACAAAATGTTTGTGACATTGCCCTCCTCACTTTTTCATGGTCTCTCACATTTTGGTATTGTCCTTTCTCTATTAATCTTTTCTCACTGCTGCTAGATTATTTTTTCTAAAGCGCAGCCCAAATCATGCTACATATTGGCTTAAGCATCCATTTATTCAACAGAGTTTTGAATGTGTGTTGTAGGCCTTCTAAATAAAAAGTCAAAATCTCTGCCCTCAAAGGAGGTCACAGTCTATTAGTATTAGGGAAAGCATTTAAGTAAGGGGCAATTTATTTAAAAAAAAAAAAAGTATAATTGTCAAAACAGAGGTAAGCCGATGGTTCTGCAGTAGGCACAGGGAAGTATTTAAACTACACTGTCATTGTAAGGGTAGACATGTAAAATAAAGATGTTTCAGGAGCTTTTTAGAAAGGTAAAAAGAATACATAAAAACAGTATCAAGAGACTTTTTGGCAGAGGGGTCTTTATTGCAAAGCGAGAAAGCACAATGCTTTTAAGAAACTTAAGAAGCTGACAGATTAGGTAGGTATAAATGAAATGAGCTGTCGAAGAAATCAGGTGACATATCATGAATGGCCTTGTGTGCTTAGCTTAGTTGTTTGGATTTTATCCTGAAAGAAATGAGAAACAGAGAAAGGTATAGAACAGAGTGATTTGAACAGATTTACAATTCGGAAAAACACTTTCACTCTGATGGATGGGTGAGTGTTAGATGAGCCTGAGAACAGGAACATCAGTTAGGAGGCTATAGGAACAGTCCGGGTAGAAACTGATTAACTATTGCTCTAAATGAATCATTTTACCTAGCATTCGATGTACCCCACATTCTGGCTCTAAGCTACCTTCTCAACCCTCTTTCCAATAGACTATTCTTTCATCAAAAACTATCTTGCTGTGTTAGAAGCATTACTCTCATATTTTGTGTTCCTAACTCAAGACTCTGAGTCAGACTATCTTTTATGGCCTAGCACACTGTAAAGCAGGTAGTGAATGTTCAATACAAATTGAGAGAATTTAAGAAAAGCAGATACTTTTAAAAATTGGTTTTGGATATTTTATAGTCAAAGTAACATTTGAATTCTTGCCCAAATCTTTCCAGAATTCTTTTCCTAAAAACTAAAATTGTTTGGGGATTTAATCCCTATGTTTAATCTTTTAAAATTTATCTCAATGAGCTAGTGGTACTATAGTTGCTATTGGATAAATTTCAATTCCTACTAATTGATAGAATTGTCAAAAATGACTGCAGTTCACATTCTATCACATCAGATTTCTACTGATTAATGTCAGACTACTGTCTCAGCTCTTACTACTACAGGATTATTATTTTTTAATTTCTAGTTAGATACCAATATGACTTAAGAAACTCCAGCAATTAGTCTAGCCATTTGGCCTTTTAAAGTGCTCTCGGAAATCCGAGGAGGTTTAAAGGAACTTAAAACCATGGATGTACATTCAAAGTGTCAAGAAAATGGTTTAGAAATATGTTTTATGCCAAATGGTAGTAGAAAGAGACAGGGAGAGAGAGAGAGAGAGACAGAGACAGAGACAGAGACAGAGACAGAGAGACAGAGACAGGAGAGAGACACAGAGAGACGAGACAGAGAGAGAGAGAGAGAGAGACAGAGGAGAGACAGAGACAGAGACAATAGTGAGACCACAGAGAGAGAGAGAAATAGCATGAGCAGCAGTGGAAAGCAGTTGTTGAAAGAAAGAAAGAAAAGTTATTGTTGTTGTTGTTGAAAGAAAAAGAAAGAGAGAGAGAGAGAAAGTTGTTGTTGTTAAAGAGAGAGAGAGAGAGAGAGAGAAAGAAAGAGAGAGAGAGAGAAAGAAAAGAAAGAAAGAAAGAAAGAAAGAAAGAAAGAAAGAAAGAAAGAAAGAAAGAAAGAAAGAAAGAAAGAGAGAAAGAAAGAAAGAAAGAAACCTTCCAGGACCAAACTTTATTTTCACCTGATTATAGAAGTTATAGTGTAGCTAATAAAAGGAGGGTGTCATATACCGTCTACAATATTGCACGAATCATGAATTATACAACAGGCAAAAATGAGAAACGGCAATGGAATCAAACCTATATGGAAATAAATAAAACATACAAGCAAAGTAGCAATCATGTCAGTTCTGTTAATAAAATGTGCATGCACAGGGGGCCCCTCAGAAAATGAATGCAATATGTTAATAGTAATTATTATTTTAGAACTTCAATGTAACCATGAAATAGTTGGTAATTAACAAGTAATTAGTGCTGCAAGTTCTTTGGAAGATAAAGCAGTGGTTTGAAAAATACTCATATACATTGAATAGGGTCTCAGAATGAAAGTGATAATCAGTTGTAATAGACACTTTTTTTGGATTGGATATACTAGAGCTTTTTAGAGTTTCCCTTTTCTCAGAATTCTTAATAATTGAAGGAATTCTTGTGTTTTGTTTTGGTTTTGTACATTTGTGCAGCTGTTTATATTAATGGGGGTAGAGAATGATGGCATGTGATTTTGTGGTTTATATTAATATGTATTTGTTTAGAGTCCCTAAAACCCTGCAATTTCCTAAGTGATAAGAGCTATAAAGGTGTCTTGTCACTCATAAAAGCCTCTTTTAACCACTCCTGAGTTTATGTTAATGAAGTGACTTTTGGAAGTCCCTAAGTATGGGTGCTGGATGCCAAGGGAACCAACCATATGACTAAAAGGTTGGAACTTTAAGCCTCACTTTCCAGACCTCCTGGGAGGAGAGAGGGGCTTGAAATTGAGTTCAGTCGCCAATGGCCAATGATTTAGTCAATCACGCCTAGGTAATGAAACCTCAACGAAAACCGAAAAGGATAGGGTTCAGAGAGCTTCTGCGTTGGTGAATACATGGACAGGCTGGGAGGGTGGTACACCACACCCTTTCCCCATACCTTGCCCTATTCATCTTTTCATCTGGCTATTCCTGAGTTATATAATTTTATAATAAACTTGTAACCTAGTAAGTAAACTGTTTCCCTGAGTTCCATGAGAAGCTCTAGTAAATTAATTGAACCTAAGAAGGAGGTCAAGGAAGCCTTCAATATTTAGCCCATCTGTGGTCATAAACATAGGTGATCACCTGGACTTGGGTTTGGTATCCGAAGCAGGGAAGTCTTGTAGGACTGAGCACTTAACCTGTGGGATCTGATGCTATCTCCAGGTAACTAGTGTCAGAATTGAGTTAAACTATAGGACACCCAGCGGTTGTCACAGAATTGTTCGGTGTGGGGAACACACACACACATACACACACACACACACACACATACATATGGTGACCAGAAGTGTCAGAAGTATTGAGTGTGAGTAACAAAAGAGACACAGGAGGGCATGAATTAGAAATGTTAAAATCTTTTTTCCCTTCCTGAGGAAATTAGGAAAAATTTATTTGATCTTATCTTCCATCTTTATTGAGTGTCAGTTTGTGAGAAAGATTGTTTTATGTAATGAATAATTTTGACTTATATTAATATCTGAACTCTTATGTTTAGGTCTCTTAACAAGCAATGTAAAGAATTTGCTTTATATGAAACCACATGCATGCTGCTTGATAAACTATATGCCTTTCATTTCTCCCCCTGTCCCACCATTCCTCCATGGCCCAACCATCCTGCCCAACCAAAAAAAAAAAAAAAAAAATCACCTTTAGGGTTGAAATTAAAAATAATTCAGTGAAAACATTTAAAAAGTGGAGGCATTTAACTGGAATCTGGAGAAGACAGGAGTTATGAACCCTCCTGTGCTATATTCAGGAGTCTATCCCTGATGGGCCATATAGTGAGCCAAATTTTATCTCTATGATTTCCCTAGTGGTTAGAGTATTTCAATGGCTTCTGAAAGAATCAATGCACCACTTATGTAACTCACTTTTCACCTTTATTAATCTGTCCCACAAGCAAGGGCAGAGTTGGGCTGAAGGAACTTATTACATTTATTGGTCAGAATTAAATTATTCACTCAGACTTTTAAAAAGGTCACAATACTGTGTGATCCATGGTGATCAGAGGAGACTCCTCCAAGCTGAGAGGAGTCAGATTTCAGTTTTTAAAAAGTATTAACTGATTATCTGAAAAAAGAGATCAGGAAAGGTACTTTGTCCCAAGGGATTCTTAGAAATATGGAGTTTATTTTCTCAGATCACTTAGACTTAAGATCCTCTTGTCTAAAATCCAACAATGAGTGCGAAGTAATTTTCAGAGTTCCATCAGTTTAGTTAGATGTAAACCAGAAAGCAATGTCAGCGCTGTCCCATTGTTTAACAAATAGAACATTTTACACACACACAGACACACACACACACACACACACATCACATTTTCTTCTCATGGTACTTTGTAAACAACATAAAAAATTGCTTGCAAATTTCTTAAAAAGATCTACTTAAAATGTCCAACTCAATGACTAATTAGAAGATAGCTATCTATATCTTTAATATAGACATAAATTCCAAACAATCTACTTAATAAATTTAGAAATCTATCTGACATTTTTAGCAGACCTGCTAAAACTAAGATCATCCCTCAAACAATAATATTGCCTTTATACCCATCCTGGGTTCTAACCCTACACATAAATTAATAGGCATAATTAGGGTTTATTAAGCAAAGCTTGATATTTAATAAGAAAATATTTTATTGAAATATAATACCCTAAGTCATAAGTGTACAATTCAATAAATTTTCCTTGAGTAAATGTGATGGTGTATGCAAAATAAAGATTCCAAAAGAGAAGTCCATGTCCTTTTCCCAGGGACTAAGCACCTTAAGATAATATTTTCACTTAAATCATCATGAATTAGCTTTGTCTGTTTTTGAATTTTGTATATAGTAAAACATATTGTACATGTTTTTTGTGTCTGTAACTTTTTCTGTTATACTTGTAGGATTCATTCATGATGATGTATGTAGTAGTATCCCATTTATCCTTACTACTGGACAATAATTTATTCTATAAATATACAGTAATAAGATTTAATAATTCTACTAATGATAAATATTTGGGTTTGACCAGGTTGAGAAAATTACAAACAGTATGATTGTGCATATTGACATGTCTTTTTGTTCATATATGACTGTGTTTCTAAAAGTATATACTTAGGAGTGGAATTGTTGGGTGTTATGTTTTGCATATATTTAGCTTTAGCAGACACTGACAGTTTTCCAAAGTGATTGTATCAATTTACACTCTATTTAGGGTGTTCTTTTTTTGGTGTGACATTTTTATCATCTAACCATAGCGTTTAGTTCATTTGCATTTAATATAATTAGTGATATATGTGAATATATATATCTATTATCTTCCTTTTCGTTTTCTGTTTCCCGTTGCTCTCCATTCTTGCCTTCTTTTGGGTTAATCATTTTTTCAATTACTCAATATTTCCTCTATACCAGCTTCTTAATTATATATCTTTTATCTATAAGAGTTTGAAACATGCATATTTGATTTATTGCAGCCAATGTAAATGAAAATTTTTATTACTTCCTAGACAATGCTAGAATCTTGGAATATTTTAACTCCCTTTATGATTCTTCATCTTTTTGTATTACTGTTAAAATATATTTTAATTCTACATACATTTCAAACCCCACAAGACATATCATTATTGGCTGTACTGTTAATACTTATAGATATATCTGGAATCATTTACATTTATCCTCATATTTCCATTGCTCTTTATTCCTTGCATTTCTCTAGTTTCAAATTAGGTCATTTCTTTTCTACCTAGGTAAATCCCTTTATTATTTTTCTTGGTGTGGCTTTTCCAGCAATGAATTTATTCAGATTTCTTTTTTAATGTCTTTGCTTTCAATTACACAAGATATTTTCACTGTGTACATATAGATATGTAGGTCAATGATTAGTTTATTTCAGTACTTTAAAGATATCACTCTGCTGTCTTCTGCTTTCCATATTTTGATGAGAAATCATTTGTCAGTCTTTTAATTACCCTCTGAAGATAATATGTATTTTTTTCTGACTGCTTTAATTTTTTTTCTTTGTTATTGGTCTTAATCAGTTTTACTCTGATGTGCCAAAATGTGATGTCCTTTGCGTATATCTAGCTTGGGGATATTAGTGCTTTTAGTCTATTTTGAAGTTTCTCATCAATTTCAGAAAAATATAGGCTATTATCTCCTTTGCTCTTTTTTTACTTTAATTTCACATATATTTGATGATTTCACCATGTTTAATATAGCATATATATATACTCGTATATATATATATATATATATATATATATATATATACACACACACATATATGGAGATATATATGTGTGTATATTTGGTGATATATATATCTCCATAGTATTTTCCTTTTAGGAGGAAATGGGGCTCCCTGTACTTCATCCTGGATATTCTCAACTAACTTAATCCATTTTATTAATTTTTCTTTTACTCTGTCTAATTTGCTTTTAAGTTCATGTATTTAATTCATAATTTTAGCTATTGTATTTATTAGATCTGGGATATTGATTGTATTCTTTTTTATAGATTCTATTTTTCTGATGAAAGTCACCATCTTGCCATTTGTTTTGTTAATATATTAATCAGAGTTATTTTAAGGTCAATGTCTCATGACACCAAAAACTGGGACATTGTAAATATTGCCATTGTCTATTTTTTACTGATAATCTTAGTGATATTTGATTCAGTGTCAGGTATTTAGTAAGAATTTTTGCAGAGGCTACAGATAGGGCCTACCCTACCCAATGCTGGGCCGTCAGACTGGAAGCTGTGTTGCCTAAATTCCACCTGAGACTGGGCTTATTTGAAGCAGGGTTTCAGGTTTTAAAATGTTCACTCCATTTTTATCTGAATCACTCACACTCCTGGACTTCTGCCCTTTTGGGAGTTCCTAACTGAGATTCTCTCTGATTGTTTACTAAGGCCCTGTCTTCTTGCTTTTAAACAGTTTTCTGCTTAAATTCTCAACCTCTCACACTGTGGAGCTTAAGATGTAGGCAAGATATCTGACAGTTTGGCAAAAACAAAAAAAATGTTGCCTTTGAGAATTTGTCCATATCTTATTTACCTATTGCCTCACTGACATTTTTGGGTGGTATCATCAAATAGCTCTCTACCCAAATAAAAAAAATAAAAGATCATTTCCACCTGAATATTCTTTAAGATATTTGAATTTATTATAGCCAAAATTAAATTCAGTCTTCTCTAAATGACATTCTTGCCCTATTTTTCATAATTCATCAAATTATACAAAAATAATATACCAGTTGTCCATCTATATCACCAAATCTCATTAATT
The DNA here is from genome assembly GCF_902729225.1 of Pteropus medius. Taxonomy (NCBI): domain Eukaryota; kingdom Metazoa; phylum Chordata; class Mammalia; order Chiroptera; family Pteropodidae; genus Pteropus; species Pteropus medius. Next base: position 25,255,512 of record NW_024354502.1, on the reverse strand, counting down.
CCAAATTTAGTTATATATTTATCTCATCATGTTCCTTCTATTTCTATTCTATTGTACTAAATAAAGGAATATAAAAAGATTATATATTATTTTACAGATATTTTATAATATCTGATTAGAAATTTTAGCAGCAGCTACAGTTTCTTCTTGAAATAATTAGGTATTATTCTGATTATATACAGGCTCTGAAATTTTGTGTTAATAATGAATTCTTTGAATTTGCTGTTTATTTGACCTTATAGTAGATTAGAGTTTCTTTTGACTTATTTCCGAAGACATTAATTCCCTTTTGTGGAAATCATACTGGTATCCTTTGTTCCTTTGGATAGATACTATTTTATATGAGAGAGAAGTGTGAAGAATAAATACACTATATCATCGATAGAAACAACTTACACTCAGATTTCAACACGCTGTGATTGCTGGAGAACCCAAGATGCTTGGTTCCTCCTGAGGTTTTTAAGGAAAGCATGGAGATAGCTTGCTGGGTTATGGGATGAGGAGCTCTGGGGCATCTCATTCTGCAGTGGCCTTCTTTCTTTCCGTTCCCTGCATTTGAAAAGCATTGTTCCTATAATAATCTAACCTCTTCTTCTCATCCTTATTTGCTTTCTCTTTTTTACCTCTTCTTCTTTCTCCTAATCTCAATCATATTCTTTCTTCCTTTTGCCTCAAAGTAAAAGTTCTCAAAAATATTTTCCCCTTGAATAAATAGTAGAAGGTGGGTTGAGGGTATAATAAAATATGGAAAAAGAGGAGAACGTTATAAAAGAACATCTTATGCTATGAGAGTAAAGGCAGAGGAAAATTGTTCTAAGGCAGTATCAGTCAGCTTTTGAACTGTTAACAAACAAGCCCCAAATACCATTGGCTTAGAACAACAACAGTTTACCTTATCCATAGTGTTTTGGTTGCATCTCTTCTATCATTTGTCTTCGTTCTGGAAACCAGGCTAAAAGAACATTCCCTACCTGTGATATGCTGCTCTGGTTGTGGCAGAGAGACAAATAAAGCTTTCTCAGATGCAGCATGCACCTCCTTTTACCGACATTTTATCAACTAAGTGAGTCATGTTGCGCTGGCAAATCACATGACTATCCTAGATACCATGCATCTTCCCACAGGGCGGAGTGAGAGTACTTGAGAAAAATAACACAAATTCCTATATATAAATAAATAGATGATAGATAGATAAATAGATAGATAGATTGATAGATGATAGGTAAATAAAATGGCAGTAACTACATACCTATCAATAATCACTTTAAATGTAAATGGGTCAAGCTTCAATCCAAAGACATAAGGTAGCTGAATGGATAAGAAAACACGACGTATACGTATACTGTCTACAAGAGACCCACTTCATATCAAAAGTGACACATAGACTGAGGTTAAAGGGATGGAAAAAGATATATCATGCAAATGGAAATAAAAAAAAAAAGCTGGAGTAACAATACTTATACCAGACAAAATAGACTTTAAAACAAAAGCTATAACAAAAGACAAAGAAGGATATTTCATAATGATAAAGAAGTCAATTCAACAAGAAGATATAACTCTTGTAAACATTCATGCACTCAACATAGGAGCACCTAAATATATAAAGCAAATATTGACAGACATAAAAGGAGAAATTGACAGTAATATAGTCATAGTAGGGGATTTTAATATCCCATTTTCATCAATGGGTAGATCTTCCAGACACAAAATCAACAAGGAAACAGAGGCCTTAAATGACATGTTAGACTAGATGAATTTAATTAATATTTTTAGAGCATTTTACCTCAAAGCAGCAGCATACACATGGAACCAGCATTATGTAAAATAGCCAAGATATGGAGTACCTATCAATAGATGATTGGTTAAAGAAGATGTGGTATATATATACAATGGAATATTATTAAGCCACAAAAAAAGTCTTACCATTTGTAACAGACAACACAGATAGACCTAAAGGGTATTATGTTAAGTGATATAAGTTAGATAGAGAAAGACAAATACCACATGATTTCACTTATATGTGGACTCTAAAGAACAAAATAAATAAACCAAACAGAAACAGACTCAGATACAGAGAACAAACTGATGGTTGCTAGATGGGAGCAGGGAGTAAAGAGCTGAGTGAAAAAGGTGAAGGGTTTAAGAAGTACAAATTGGTAGTTACAAAATAGTCACAGGGATGTAAGTACAGTGTAGGGAAAATAGTTAATAATATTTTAATAATTATGTATGGTTCCAGGTGGGTACTAGACCTATAGGGGGGATCACTTTGTAAATTATATAAATGTCTAACCCCTATGCTGTACATCTGAAACTAATATAAAGTAATATTGAATGTCAACTGTAATTGAAAATAGAAAGAAAGAAAGAAAGAGAGAGAGAGAGAGAGAGAGAGAGGGGAGGAGGTGAGGAAAGAAGTAAAGGAAGGGAAGGAAGGAAGGAAAGGAAGAAGAAGGAAGGAAGGAATGGATGGAAGGAAGGAAGGAGGAGGGAGGGGAGGGAGGGAGTGGGAGGGAGGGAGGGAGGGAGGGAGGAGTGGAGTGGGGAGGCAGAAGGAAAGAAGGAAAGAAGGAAGGTAGGAAGAAGGAAAAAAGAATATGATTTCCTAAGTCATCACTCTTGGCCACAAGTATTTCCTTTCCTCCCTTCTACTCTGGTAAGGCAATTAACACCTCCCCAAAATAAACAACATCCAGCACCATTTGGAAGTAGCTCTGCTCTTTGTCTTTATTCTGTGTCTGAGGCTGAGGGAGAAAGCCCTCTATGGTACATGCTGCTCTTGTGACAGAGTGAAGAGAGTAATGGCAGAATAATGCTTATGACTTTCAAACTTTCCACTCGCACATGGCATGGGTCATTCTGTTTACATTTTATTGACCAGTGCAAGTTCTATCACTGCACTTGCTATTAGTAGTGAGATGATATCATCTCCTTGGTTACCAAGCAGGGCAACAGATACTTAGAAACAATAATTAACCTTTCGAGAAGGAGAAAGAGAAATGGCAAGATAGAAAGAAAAGGTTTGTAATAGAGAATGGTAGACAGAACATGGTGTGATCCTATGAGCCATGGAAGCAACAGATTTTTTAGCAGGTGCCCAAAGCTTTGGTTTCAGGTGGAAAGGGGATTTATAAATAGATCAAGCTGCCTCACATAGCGTGTGAGTTTAACATGCAGTTTCTGTCTTAACATCATAGACATAGGAATAGGTACACCTTAAATCAATATTGTTTGTATGGTGCTTATGATTCAAAGCTACTTTTCTTCATAAGATTACACAGGTATTTGAGACTATTATCTCATTTATTTGTCCAAGTTTATTTAAAATGATATGTGGAGATAATTGATAAATTCTAACATCCTTGATCAAAATCCCCCCACAAACTCTAAGAATAAGAGGATATCCTAAATATTTTAAAGAACATACAATTTTATGTTAGCTATATTTTATAATAAAAATATTAAAAATAAGGGGAACATATATTTTAAGTCCACAGTGAACATAACAATAAAGAATGAGTATGAGTATTAAAAACTTCCTTATAAATGACATAAAGTATTTGAATTAATCAAGAACATTGTACTACCTATATTATTAAATATTTTCTGAATTTTTCCATTATATTATAAGATTTGACTGACACAGTTTTGAAATGTGTTCAAAACAAGATTTGAAATAAATATTGAAAAAATAAGGCTCATGTGATAGGCTATACCAGAATATATTTAAAAATCAATAGTTTCTCATATACTTACATTTAAAAGATGTAATTAGAAAATAATATTTTATGTGCAAAAGCATCATAGAATTTAAAGATAGACTTTAACATTAAAAGTGTTGTCAAATGGAACTGAATTTATATCACAGTTCTGCCATTTACTGTGTGTCTGTTATCAAATTGTTTAGCTTTCTAAGTTTCAATTTCTTTCACCTGTAAAATGTAGATAACAATAGAACTTATCTCATAAGACTGTTGCAGAGAATAAATAATGAGTAAAATTTTAGAGAGCTTGCTATATGTACAGTATAATTCTGAAGAATGTATGTTATCTCCATGCATTGTGACAATGACGCTATGAGGTAGATAATATCATTTACTTTTTTACTTTTTTCAGATAGGTAATATGAGATCACAAAATGCCAACAAGATTGTACAGGGTTATTCGGCTATTAAAATTAATGATGGGATTTTAATTCAGGTTGTGTGACTCCAGAACCCACACTCCTAATAACTGTATACCAACCAATGATACTTTTGAAGAGTTAATAAGTTCTTGGAATATATCAATGAACAAAATAAAGATCTGTGACCTCAAGGAGGTTACATTCTAGCCAGTGGAAGGAGACAGACAATATAAATATAAGTAATAAATAGATTATATAGTACACTAGAAGTCATTAGTGCTATAAAAAAAATTAAAGAATCAGAGTAAGGAGAAAGTGCTAGGAAATGTGGAATAAGCCTAACTGAGAGGTAAGTAAAGACTTGAAAGATATGGGGGAGTTAGCAAAGCAGGCATTGAGGGAAAAGCATTCTAGGCAAAGGAGACTAAAGCAAAGAGCCTATGAAAGGATTATATCTAAGTCAGGACAACAAAGAAAAATGTGGCAAGTGTGGATTGAGAAACTGCTATAGTACTACAAGAGGAGTCAGTTCTTTATTTATAAGTTTTATATGTATTTTGACTTTTGCTCTAAAATGGAAAGCCTTGCAGTATTTTGAACAGGAATGACAAAACTCTAACATATTTTAAATTTTCACTCCAGTTACTGTGTTGAGAATGGATTAAAGGGGAGCAAGAGCAAAGTAAGGGAGGCTAGCTTAGAGCTATTGCCGTAATCCAGGAGAGAAGTTATTGTATTGTACTACCAAGGTATTAGTAGGAGAGGTGGCAAAAGATGCTCTTACTCTAAATATAGAAAATAGATCCAACAATAAGATGGATTAAATGTGAAATATGAAAGAGATGGAGTTGCCAAAGATATCAAGTTTTTCTTTCATTTTTTAAAACCCGAATTGACCTGAGAAGGATGGAGTTGCCATCAATTGAGGTAGAAAAGCTGCAAAAGAAACATGTTTGGTAAGAAAGACCAGGGGTTGATTTTAAAGATGTTGAATATGAGATATCCCTTAGTTGTCCAAGTGTAGATGTGGAATCAGCAGTTGGATACATAAATAAAGAGTTTAGGAGAAAGTCTATACTAGAAATATAAAACTGTGAGACTAGATAAGATCAAGAAGGATGCAAGTATGAATAAAGATGAGAACCCTTTCATCTCAAGAATGGAGCCCTGGAGTGCTCCAATATTAGGACACTTTGAAAAGAGAGGGATCCAACCAAGAGACTGAGAAGAAGCAACCAATCAAGTCATAGGAAAACCAAGAAAGTCTGTGTGTCCTGGAGGCCAAATGAAGAAAGTTTGTCAAAGAGAAAAAAGACAGTGTGCTAAATGCTACTGGGTCGAATCCTTCTGATAAGTCAGATAAGATGAAATTTAGCAAATATGTGAAAATCCAAATTATAATATTTGTTGGCATAGTGGAGACAAAAGTCTGATTCGAGTGAGTTTAAGAGGAAATAGGGTGCATTTTATGCTAAGAGAGAGAGAGAATTGGAAAGGGTATCTTATCAAAGGAATTTTGCTACAAAAGTAGGCAAATGAATAATATGAAAGCTGGCAAGAAGATGAGACCACAGATTTTCTTTTTTTTTCTTTTTTCAGAGATGGAAATATACTTTTGTGTGATGAGTATGATAGAGAGTAAACATTTGATAATATAAGACAAAGTTAAGAAAATGGCTGCAACGATGTCTTCAAGTAGGCAAGAGTGACGAGAAAATCTGCACGTGCTGACATTGACTCTAGCTAGGAGCACAGATCTCTCATTACTGGTAAAGATAAGGTGGCAGGGTATATGCTGCAGATAGGTAAATGAGATGATAGGGGTCTAGGGCACATTTCTTCTGTTTATTTCAATTTTTCAGTAAAGTAAGAGACAAGGTTATTAGCTGAAAAGGAGGAATGCAGAAGAGGTATTGTGAGTTTTAAAAACAGTAGAGAAGGCCTGAAATGGTCACGTAAAAGTATAGAAACATAAAAGGATGAGTACTAGGAGATAGAACCACAAGAGGAGCCAGTTCTTTATTTATAAGTTTTTATATGTATTTTGACTTTTGCTCTAAAATGGAAAGCCTGTGTATCTAATATAGCAAATATATCTAATTGTGTGGCATCACTTCGGGCCCAGTTGAGGTCTGTGTATCACACTACAGGAAAGCTATGTAAAGTTCTAAGCGCAGTGTCTAGCAAAGAGTAAATATTCAGAATGTGTTACCTATCATTTGTTCTGTTCATAGAGCCCCTAGGTACATATTATTGCATGTCATCAGTCCACTAAACACAATCCTAAGCACTGAAGATGCAACATGAATAAGAAAAGATACCTCTGCCCTTATGCACTGTACATTCTAGAGGGAGGAGTTAAACTGTACATATGCAAAATAACCAGTGAGCTATCAGTTCAGATAATAAGAAGTGCTATAAAGAAAAAGCATTAGAGTAGCAATATGTGGTGTCCAGAAAGTTGTTTCTTAGGAAGTGATATTTGCATTAAATCATAAATCTTTTAAAAAGTGGGAAGCCCAAAAGTTCTAAGGAAGTAGTATAAAAGAAAAAGAAAAAGAAAACAAATCAAATGCTCTTACTCAGAACAAAATGGGTTGTATTGGTGGTGAGAAAAAGGCTAGTGTGGCTGGGTGTGGATAAGGTGAAGCCTAAGAAACCTTATCAGCCCTGGTCAGGGAGTTTGAATGTTTCCTCAATGCAATGAGAAGCTCTCTGAGGGTTGGCTACAAGCTCTGACTTTCACTGTTGTTTGAAGTAAATGGTGGAGATAAAAAAAAATGGACTATAAGAAGGCCACTTAGGTAGGAAGCTGCTACAATGATCTAGGTAAGAAATGAAAGTGGTTAAGACCAGGGTTATAGCAATGGAGATGACAAGAAGTGATAGAGTCTCAGGCATATTTTAGAGGACAATGGAGTAAATGGGGTATGAAGAGAATGTATATGAAAGTGGTATAACAATTAGAATATTTGACCTCAGGTACTGATAAAATTAACTAAAATAAGAAAAAGAGGAAAACAGAAGACTTGGGAAAGGTCAGAGGACAAGTGAAATCAAGATCTTTTATGAACATTCTATTTTTAGATGCTTAATAGACTTTTGCATAGAAATGTTGAAGAGGGAACTGGGTATTCAGTCTGAAAATCAGGAGAAATATTAAGGTTAAAGATAAAGATTTGTGAGTAGGCTTTCCAGATTTAGCAAATTAAAAACAACAACAACAACACCAAAAAAAAAAATAATAATAAGATGTCCAGTTAACTGAATTTTAGATAAACAATGAATATTTTCTTAGTAAAAGTGTCTTATGCAATATCTGGGACATACTTATACTAAAAAAATTGTCGTTTATCTGAAATTGAAATTTAATGAGATGTTTTTTATTTAATCTGACAAACTGTGAGCCACCAGTATATAATCATTTAATATTATTATACTTGTCTTTACTTGTCTTAAAACAACTTCAAACTAAATGTATAAAACCTATATGTTCAGAAAAAATTTAATAAAAGATGCTGATAATTTAAAAATAAGGAAATTCAAAAAATTTGAAATTTTTTAAAAAGATAATTTTTGCCCATTAAAATGTTAATAGCTACCGAAAAGTATTATTTGTTGCCATCAAGGGACTGAAGAGATGAAAACTTGTGTATCTGGTTAGTATAACCAAATTAAACATACTTAAGAGAAATTTGGCAACATGTATCAAAATCAGTTGAAAGATGTCAGGAATTCCAGAACGATTTACCTGAAACCAAAATTTTCTCTGACATACAAAGACTTGATCTGCCAACATTATTCAATGTTAAGGTGCAAGTATTCCTGGGAAGGGCACTATGTCAGTTGTTAGTCATAAAGACTTGGTCATATTAGAACCATTTTCCAAGATAACTAGTTGGTAACAACGTCCTGTAGGTAAAACACATGACGCATAAATATTAATAGAGGAACCAGCCTTGAGAACAATTTGGAGAGAGAATCCTGCCCAGAATCAAGAGGATGCTTGTAACTAGGAAAGTGTAATCAGAACAAGTACATGCAGATGTGTGGGCTCACGACAAGGGGTAGAACAACAAAAAAAATGGACAGGACACTTCTAAACATAGATGGCACTGCACTTTTGGCTTTCAAGAAAAACTATAAAGAAAATACACTATAAAAGAAGAGGGCATGACTGAGAAAACAGTTCAATGAAGGAAGATCACCAAAATAATGTGGAAAAGGTTTTTCATCTCTGCCCCCTTTGGATTTTACGAGTCCGGTCTCAATACCAACCATAGAATTATGAAAACACAGGTTGTGCTGATATTCAGCAGAACTCAGTAGCAGATGCAATCAAGGAAGGGACCCAGGGAAGAACTCACCTAGGGCCTTATGTTCTCACATTTGTTAATATGATAAATGAGCTTTTGGCCCCAGTTCCTTCTTTTCCCTTCACACTGCACAATACTTCCAGAAGAACTTCTTAATTGCCTCTGTACATTAAATCTTTCTAATGATAACAGCTTAACTCAGGCTCACTTTTATTTTGGGCCAAATTGTTGTCATTGTACCACATGGAATTAATTAAAATGTAGCCAAGAAAAGCCGCTGTGAACGACAGAGGCAGGGTTTGATTCTGAAAACCTGTGGGAATCGACAGTGAGATGTGAAGAGCAGCCAGCAGTCTTGCTCCAGAGCCCTGACTGGTTTCTCACATGCTCTTCTTAAGGAAGGGCATGGTGGGCTAGGGGAAGGGGACAGTGAAGATGGAGGAAACATGAGTAAGAAATTGAGATAGTTTTAAAAACAAGCTTGGGCTGTTCAAGTTGGGAGCATCATTTGGCGTAATTGCATATGTTCAGCATTTAATATCTCTAGAGAGATTTAGCTTGAGTTGCGACTTCTTACATTTAATGAAGCGAAACTCTCCCAGGGTACTGCAAGACATATCTAAGGATGAAAACCAGTAATTTACAGCTTTAGTGACCTTATTACAGTGTACTTTGTGCTTGGCTGCTCTTCACTCTTATCTGGGCCATTATCAGAGGCTCCGTGGAATATTGGCCATTAGCTACATGCAGACCACGGGGCTTTGTCTTCAAAGGCTATGGCGGGGGCAGGGTGGGGGGAGTGAGGAAGATATTGAATATTTTATCTTAACTCCTAGAAAAATCAAAATAGCAGCATGCTCTTTGAAACACTAATATGCATGTGAATGGCCGTGATGAGGCAAAGTCTCCAAAAACAAACAAGCCTTGGTGCAAAGGCTTCTAAAAGATGAGCTAATTACACTGAAAGCCCAAATAACAATGAATATTCTCCACTAGCTGATGAATAGCTCCTGATTTTGAGATGCCTAACCTACATCTGTGCTATGGAGATGGAAATAACAACAGGACAGAAAACACCGTCATATTTGCCAGATGCCAATGGCTCGCAGTGGGAGGACAAGGAGCTCAGGTTCTCTCATTCGGATGGGTCTTATTGCCAGAAATTAACTCCATAGATGTAGACCCATTTCAACACACATGCATGCATGCACATATTCATTCAGCAAATATGTGGAACTCCTATCACATGCTGGGCAAATCTCTAGGCCAGGCGTCAGGAAACTTTGTCTATAAGGGGCCAGGTAGCAAATATATTAGGCTTTGTGGGCCACATACAGTTTCTATCACATATTCTTTTCTTCATTGTTTTTAACAACCCTTTACAAATGTAAAAACAAGCCCAGTTTGGGAGGTCATGCAAAAACAAACTGCAAACAATGGTTTGCTGCCCCTTATTCCAAGCACTTGTCCAAAATTTCGAACCAAAATAAAAGAGCAAAAAATAGCCCTGCCATCGAGGAATGTAGGGGAGGGAATGCCAGCAGAAAATACATCATTAATGTCATTAAAATGATATAGAAAGGTGATTAGTGCTAGGGCAAAAAGAAAAAGGTAGATCTATGAATGATGGGAAGATAACATTAAGAAAAATAAATATTTGGAAGAAAAAGACTTTGAGATTTCGCTATCTGAGATTATGATGAGGAAAGCACCTCTTGGGTCTGAGTTTTAGTGTTTAAGAGGAGGTGACATGGTTCATTTTAGAGCCAACACATTTGTACTTGTATGGCCATGAGAAAATGGCTGAACATTGTCAAATTTTCATTTCCACACCTGCAAAATGGAAATCTTTATGCGTGTCCTGCTATCCTGCAAGTCTGCGAGGCTCACTGAGTTGATCTACATGACAGCGCTTTGTAAGTGGTAGAGCAAAAGACAGACTTTCATAGCATCCTCACCAGAGCTGTAGCTACTAGAAAGGTGGGTTTTTAGTTGTCATTGTGTTGTTGTTGTTGTTGTTTAGCTTGTACCTTTTATAAAAATGGATGGTCAGCTTGAAATAAATGATAAGAATATGGTTTTATGTTTCTGCGATAGAGACAAGAGTATAAGGAAAGAACAGCCTGTGAATCAATAGAAAAGGCATTCTCTTGTGTATAGTGATTTGAGGAACAACATCCAAAGTCTCATTTAACATAAAATATTCTCTTACAAGGACTTAAAATGTCTAAAATTTGAGCATTAGTCTCACTCTCTTGACTGAGTTATGTGCCATCAGGAAGGCTCCCATAAATGTGAAGAATTTGGCTTGTGACAATTAATGCTAGGTATTGTAATCTGTTGTCAGGGAACAGTCAACTTCTTAACTGAAGCAGGGCTGGCCTCCTGGATGAAGATTTACCCAGAGCATGAAACATTAGGTCGGAAGGCAGATGTTCAGGGATATCAATAGAAGATATGCACAATTGGGTATGAGAAGTGCCACGGCAGCAAACTAAGCAGGATGGGCAAGGCAGAAGTTCACTGGACTAGTGATTGAGCCAGAAGGTAGACACCAAAAGGAAAGCATATAGACCCCATATATGGCTCTGGTCTTTTTGCTTTTTTCATATAAGGCCAATCTTGGGAACCTAGAAGAAAATAATGTATGAACTGAAGAAAAACGTGTCAGACTTCATGGAATTTTGTTAACTCTTAATCATCCACATACCTCTTAAAACTGAAAAATAAAGAGATATTATACCCCATTCCTTCCGCTTAGCAGGTACTTCAAAGTTTCCCAGTGTAGAATCTGGTAGTTTTAGTCTCAAATATTAACAAAACTCGTTTCTAAAAGATAAAATGCTTTAGAGTCATTTTGCTTGAAGGGGTTCCTATGAAGAACTCAACAATCCATTTGAAGGGGAGAAAAGTATATCACAGAATTCATAAATGATGAGCATTCCTTATAAATGCCAGGGCCTGAAGTGGCACCCATAATGTGAGGGCACGTTAAAAGGAACAATTCCCTGAAATGGCACTAAAAGAGCATGCGGGAGACTGAGCCCATAATTAATCCATTGACTAAATATCTTTTCTTTGTAGTTAATCAAAGAGGCCTCTCTCTTCTGTACTCCCCTGCCTCTCTCTCCCTCTTCCTCCTTCCCTCTTTCACTCCTCCTCTCACTGTGTCCCTCTCTTTGTCGTTCACACACGCAGTAAGAAAAAAATATATACTTAGTTAAATATATACTTAGCTATCTTTTGTCGAAGCAATAAAAATAAGGTTTACTTTCCAAGACTTCTTCTGACAACCTGTTACAAACTATTCCTTTTAACTCAGCCAGAGGCCATTTCATTTCTAAAGATTTCTTTTTGTATAATTAAAGAACCACTGCCACACTCTGGTTAGCTTTACCAAATGTACTTAAAAAAAGAAAAAGAAAAAACAACTTTTAACTCCATTTTAACTGGCATTTGCCTATGTTTCATCTCTTGTCATCACTGATTAGCAGGATATTTCTGTGTAAACAGAAGCTGTCTAGGTTCTAATCAGCCTGCACTACTCCCTCTGGTGACTCACCAAGATATGCCAGCACCAGGAATCCTTGTCCCAGGCTCTGCTGTGGCCGCAGCTGTGGAGCTGAGTTGTTTAGAGAGGGGCCTTGTGAGGGCAGATCCTAGGCATCATCTTTGAGTTAGCTGGCAAACAGCTATGGCACAGGATGACAGATTTTACACTTTACATTATTTTTGAAAACATAGTATTCATATGAAAAAGCTATTCTTATCCACTTTTAAGTGCTCATATAGTCTCTGACAAATAGAAAGAACACAATAAATGTTTATTGAATAAATATAAAATAGTTTTTTCCTCCTGACATAGAAACTCAGTTTCGGCAAGATTAACTGACTTGATATCAGATGAAAACATAGATCTGAGCATTTTTATCTCACCAAACTTGGATCATAGACTCCACATTGTGGAAGACTTCAGTTTACAAAGCAAAATTGATTTGTTAAATACATTGACTTGCCATATTTTCGGTATCAGAGAGATAAATCTGCCAAAGGAATCTAAATAAAATAATCTGATTTCCACTGGGAATTGAAATAATTGTTTCAATCAAAACAGGAAATCTAAGATATAGCTGGCCTGTGCAGCTTATCATGGCATTCAAATATTTAAAATAATTAGAAAAGCTCACAAGCCCAAATTGCTAGGAGTATTCAGAGAACTTGGATGAAGTCTCAGTGACTAAGTAAAATTCTTATAAATCCGTCAGTTGTCATTGTGAACAAAAACCTCCCAGTGGATGCCCAGCTTTGTGGTGAGGCTCCAGCATCATTTGTGTACATGAGAGTAAACCGAGTAAAAAGTCAGAATAAGTCAGAAGATATATATATATATGCCTTACTGTTAAAGTGTACAGCTGAAACATTGGATTTCATTAACCAATGTCACCATAAAAAAATAAATGAATAAATTAGATTTCTAATTTGAACTTGACTGCTAACTAGACGTAAACTTAGGCAGGTCACCTAGCAACTGAGATGACTTCTCTTGTTTCCTCATGCAAATAGGTGTGGCTATTCTGGGTACTATCTAAAATTAAGTCTATAAAATTATGTTTCAGCTATAAAATACATTAGCTTACAAGCTGTAATATAGTGTAGTTATTTAGTAAAAATCTGGGGGGAAAGGCTGCATTTTATTATAAACTTCATCTATCACACTTGTCAGTTTAGCCTGCTAGAAAACCAAGCACCCAAGAGGAGAAGGTCAATGGCATTGAAATGTTCCTTGCTGCGATTAAATCATCTGCATAAATATTTGATGAACCACGAATAAATGGCGGTGGAGAAAATGGGAAATATTGATTGATTCCCAATTTTAAAAGGAACAAAAATATTTGATTGCCATTACATTTGATAGCCTCTGGTGAAAGGTACTACAGTATATTGATTATTCTTTTCATCATGAGGCTTAATCTCAGCACTGGCAGCTGAAGGATGAAGAAAGGAAGAACATGATTAACAAACGTTTCTTAAGTGACCATTGTGTGGCTGAATTCCAGGCAAGGAAGGCAAAGAAATGAACACAGAAAAAAATAAAAGGGCGTAGTTTTTCAAATAATCTAGAAAAAAATGTTCTCTGATTGAGAAAAATGTATCACATTTAATTTTTAAAATAATTTCTTAGTTGCTCAGATATGTAAAAAACATTCTGCTTCCTCTTCCTTCTGGATTCACTTTGTCATAAAATATGAATACTCCATCCAGATGTACAGATTGGGATTCACCACAATTTCTCCCTCTCCCTCAGCCCTTCCTTCGATTGTGTTACACAATCTAGTTTATTATGCCTCTGAATTATGTCTTGACTCTAGACCTTCCTTTTGTCAACAAAGCATTAGGTAAGGTCTTTATTATGTACAACAGCCTCCAGGTTGTTCTCCTTTTATTCATCTTCCATGTAAAATTTTTCTTCAATGCTTTGTCATAAAACTGATTTCTGAATACAAAATTTTTTTATCAGGTCAGTTCCCTGCTCATAGCTATAAATGATTCGTCATCACCTGAAGGATAAAAGTAATGCTTGATAGATAAGCCTTGGCCTCATACAGTTTTCTGCTGCTTCTACCCAGGTTTCCACACTCTGCCTTGTTTCTGTATGCCACTGATAACTAACTAAAGGAGTGCCTCTGTTAATAAATAGGTAAGTGCTTCCCAAGTATAGTGCTTTGTAAATCCAAACTGAAATTATGCAAGATGATAAATGATAGATCTCCAACATCCAAATATATATAATGTGGAATTTAAAATTATTTTAAAATTTAAAATATGATAACGTACTAAAATATATATGTTACATATAGTGGATTTTTAAAAATGTCTTTATATGATTATATTCCAATGCTTTTTTTTCCTATGCTTTTGGACATTGTCACTGCTTTTGTCCTTATGTGATATAATAGGGTTAATAATATTCATTTAAAATTTCTGTATTTTAAAAAAGCCCGAGTTCTACTTAAAATGCAGAAAGCTGAAACAAAATAAAAAAAAAAAAAGGCAGATAAACTATAGAATCCCAACTTTTCTAGACTAAATCTGAAAGCTGCTTTACAGGGCAACCAAATAGCCTGAACTCTATTAACAATAAAATACCTAATACAAAAATATACAGTGCTTCAGTAGATGGTTGTTGATATTATTCTTTAAAAATGAAGTTCGTGTCCACTTTGCCAGTGAAGGCTCTAATTTATTCGTTTGTTAGCTTGCAGCTAGCCTGTCAGTTCTTCGATTAAAGCAATGTGTCCTTATGTTAAAAGAACTGAAAATTCAGTGCATTCAAAGACAAAGCAAGTAAAGAGAAAGAAGGAAGCAGTAGGGATCAGCGAGGAATGTGGAAGCCTTGGGAGATCATGCCCTTTCTAAAGGCTTGTGTTACTTGGTTCAGTATGGGACTGGAAGCCAAGAGTTCTTTCTTCTGATTTCTCAAGAGGAACTGGAAATTCTTCATTTTGGGTGAAATCTCCCAATTTGAAAACATGATAACTACCTACTTTTTTCCAACCCCTATGAAAACCAAAATCTGATCTCTGTTCTAAAGTTTACTTATTTTATTTAAAATAATGACTAAAACCAGAGATGACAATTCAAGGTATAGTTGCACTTTGCACAATGTATGTTTCCCCAAAAGGGAGCCTGGAGATCAAACGTATATAAAAATATGATCAAATTCAAAGTATATCAAAGGTACTTGTGATTTAAAAGAAGCCCGTAAAAATCCTTTTGTCTTATAGATAATTATTTCCAAATTTGGTTTGATAAATTACTATAGAAAGAATAGAAAGTGATTGCAGAAAGAGTAAAAAGCAAAGACAATGGAATTATAGAAATAAGTACCATACACTTGTTTTGCCACACATGGTGGCAAAATAGATATAGATATAGACCATCTATATCTCTTATATATATTATATATTTTTTGTGAAAATTAAACCAGATAATATTTTATATAGTTTTAGTGAAAATTGAATGAGATAAGATATTTAGGCTCTTAGAGAAATGCTTGATTAAAGGTAGATATTGCTAATAAAGAGGATTTCAGATTTGTACAAGAAATATTTCATATAAAGATTAATAAGTTATACACATGTATCATTACCTTCTTTAGGTAGTGAAAGAAGTATGACGCTAACAATTTACTTCAATTTAAGTCTGTTCCTTAAGCTTGGTCTTGAGGCCATGGGAAGATTGTCAGAGTTTAGTCAAACATAAATAATATCCTTGATCTAAATGTTATAAAATACCATATCACTGTCTCAAGAGACCTTTAAAAACTGAATAGACAATTTTGTCTTATAGGAATTAGGTATTGACTGACCAGGACAGGACAAAGACGAGCTAGTTGTCCTCCTGTGATTTCTTTCTTCTGCTGATTTTGATTGACTGCTATACAATCTTAGACAAAAACACCTGACACTTTTGTGACTTCATCTTGCTGCTCAGCAGCAAAGAGAGAATGATAATAACCTCCTACTTCTAACCTTATAGGAATTATGAGACAGAAGATGAGACATTAAATGACTTTATGAGAGGCCCTAGAGCACTCTGAAGCTGAGTATCTTGGCAACATAATGTCATGCAATCCACATTAATTGTTGGCATGAAATCACAGAATTCTGGCTACTGTTACTAAAAACTTAGTTTATGGCACTAAAACAGCCGCCTAGTCTACAGACATGTAAAAGGTCTTCTCTTAGCTTTTTAAAAAAAAATCACAGCATATTTTTAAATTTACATATTTATGTGTTGTCTTGACTGTGTTTACTAAGTAGTAAGTGTACATTCAGGGTCATAAAATATATTCACAGTTTTAAAAAATATTCTTATAAGAAAGATGTGCTTATTCATTCAAGTAAATATAACTAAAATCAGTCGATAAGAGAAAAAGAACTGGCTTATTATGTCCTAAATAAGAAATAATCATCAGACTTATGCTTCTCTATTGAATGAAAAAAGAAATCACAAGCAAATGTGCTACAAACCAGATAAGCTACAAAAACCATAGATTTTTGGAACCCATTAGAAAGCTGAGAATGCAATCATCAGGGAAATACAAAGCAAAACCACAATGAGATATCACCTCACACCTGTTAGAATGACTATTTAAAAAGACAGGAGATAACAAGTTGTTGGCAAGGACGCGGAGAAAAGAGAAACCATGTGCACTGTTGATGGGAATGTAAATTGGTGCAGCCACCGTGAAAACAGTATGGATGTTCTCCTCAAAATTCAAAATAGAACTACCATATCATCCACTTCTGGATATATATCCAAAGGAAATAAAATCTGTATTTCAAAGAAATGTCTGCACCTCCATATTAATTGCAGTATTATTCACAATAGCCAAGACATGGAAACAATCTAAATATCCATCGATGGATGAATGAATAAATAAAGAAAATGTGGTGTGTATGTTTACAATGGATTATTAGCCATTAAAAAAGGGGAAATCTTGCATTCGTGACAATATAGATGGACCTTAAGAGGCATTACACTAAGTGAAATAAGTCAAACAGAGAAAGAAAAATACGGTATGATTTCACTTACATATAAAATCTAAAAAAACAAAATTTATAGAAATACAGTAAAATGGCAGTTGTCAAGAGCTGGGGAATGGAAGAAATGGGAAAATGTTGGTCAAAGGATACAAACTTTCACTTATAAGATGAATAAGTTCTGGTGCTCTGCTATGGTGATTGTAGTTAGCAATACTGCATTATATACTTGAAAGTTGCTAAGAGAATAGATCTTAAATATTCTCACCACAAAAAAGAAAAACCAAAAATACACTAAAATTATGTGAAGTAATGGATGTGCTAACTAACTTTATTGTGGTAATCATTTTGTGACAATGTATATCAAATAATCATGTTTTACATCTTAAACTTACATAATTTATATGTCAATTATATCTCAATATAGCTAGGGAAAAAATTAAAATGCTATAAATAAAAAAATCAGAAATTAAAAATTCCTTCTATGTGTTTAAAGTACACTTGAAGTGTTGGGCCTGGTTAGTACTTGAATGGGAGACCACCTAGGAAGACCTGGTGTTGTAGACGTAAAAAATAAATAATAAGGAATTGTAAGCTGACGAGGTCCTTGCAATCTGTGAGGTCAACCAAGGGTTGCCTCGCGAAAGAAAGAAAGAAAGGAAGGAAGGAAGGAAGGAAGGAAGGAAGGAAGGAAGGAAGGAAGGAAGAAAGTACACTTGACACAGCCAAGGAATGTATTAATGAACTTAAATAAAGTTCAGTAGAAATTAATCAAACAATTACATAAGAAGAAGAAAGGATAAATCAGAAGAGAGCATCAGAAATCATGAAACAATGATAAACGGTCTAATATATGTATAATTGGTGTATCAGAAAGAAAGAAAAGAGAGAATGGGGCACTAGCAATATGTGAAGAGATAATGGCTGAGAATTTTCCAAAATTGTTGAAATGCATCAGTCTACAAAGTGAGATAAGTGAATGAAATAGGACAAACAAAAAGAAAAGGATATTTAGGCACATCATAGTCAAATTGTAAAAAAAAAAAAGATAAAAGGAAATTTGAAAAAAGGCAGACAAAAAAGGAACATTATAGCCAGTGAACAAAGGTATGTATGACTGACGACTCCTTTTCATTTATAGTGGAGGACAAAAGAAAAATAAATGACAACTCTAAGGTGCTAGAGAATTTTTGTAACCCCAAATTCTATATGCAGTAAAAATATGTTTCAAAAATTAAAGCTAAATGAAAATGTATTCAGAAAGACAATAGCAGAGATTTGTCTCCAGTAGACTTATATTACAAGAAATGCTAAAAGAAGATCTCCAAAACCAAGGAAAGTAATAACAGATGGAAATTTGAATCTGTGGGAGTAATGAAGAGAACTAGTATATAAGTGGCAAACAGAAAATACTTTTCTTTCTCTCTCTCTATGGATAGAGAGATGATAGATAGATGATAGGTAGGTAGGTAGGTAGATACATACATACATACATATACATACATATATACATACATATGTAGATACATAGACACATTAATACAATGATAGCTACATAGATGCATAGAGACTTATGTCTACACTCTTAAATTTATTTAAAACATTAACTATTTAAAGCGATAATAATAACATAAAATGTTAATTTCAGATATGTAGAAATAACATCTAGGACAACATAAATATAAGTGGCCAAGAAATTTATACTATAGAAGAGATAAATGGAATAAAAAAATTTATTTCACCAAAAAAGATAAAAGGAAAGATGTCACAGAGAAAGAAAGAAGAGATAATACCAATACGAAACAAATACTGAGATTGTGGACTAAAGTTTAACCATGTCAAAAACTACATTACTATTAAGGCACTAATCACTTTTATTAAAAGTCAGAGACTGATAGACAATAAAAAAACAATAATCAATTATATGCTATTTACAGAAGACGCTTTT
This sequence comes from Pteropus medius, assembly GCF_902729225.1. Classification (NCBI taxonomy): domain Eukaryota; kingdom Metazoa; phylum Chordata; class Mammalia; order Chiroptera; family Pteropodidae; genus Pteropus; species Pteropus medius. Next base: position 25,236,576 of record NW_024354502.1, on the reverse strand, counting down.
TATATATGAAGACAGACTGAAAATAATAGGGTGAAAAAATATGTGCGATGCAAGTGCTAAGTGAAACAAATCATCAAGACATAAAAAGAGACTTTCTGTAATGGTAAAAGGGAATATTCATCAAGAAGACATAGAAATCATAATTTTGATATAACAAAAAATAGAGCTTTAAAATCGATAAAGCAAAACTGACAAAGCTAAAGAGATAAATGAATCCATAATTTTACTCAGAAAATTTTAACATTATTCTTTGAGTAATTGATAAAACAAGTAGACATACACACAAGAGTAAAAATATGGAGAATTTGAAAAGCACTGTCAACTAATTAGATTTAATTGATATTCATAGAAGACCACACCCATTAAATTTAGAATAATCATTTAATGCATGTGGAACATTAACCATGATATGCTAGACCATAGAGAAATCTCAATATTTTTCAAAGAATCACATTTATACAGAAAATGTTCTCAAGTGACAAATTAAATTTCAAATCTGTAACAGAAACTTATCAGATAATTCTCGAATATTTGGAAATTAATCAAAAATACTTTTAAATAATCCAGAGATTAAAAAATCACAATTAAAATATGGTTTGAACTGAATGAAATGAAAGCAAAACATATTAAAGTTTGTATATAGTAGCTGAAACAGCTCCTAGAAGAAATTTTGGCCTTCAAGACATATGTTATAAAAGAAGAATGGTAGAAAAATCATAAAAATGTGCCTTTACTCTTAAAAAAAAAAAGACTAGAAATAAGCAACAAATTAAAACCATAGTGAGAAATGAAAAAAATATGAGTGGAAATAATTTAAGTAGAAAATATACAAAAGGTAGAAAAATCAACAAAGTAAAAACTGGCTCTTCAAACATATTAAGAATGTTAACAAACCCCTAACAAAAATGATCAACAAAAAAGAAAGAAAATAAAAACTGAGTTCATCAGGAATTAAAGAGAGTTCAGCACACAAAATAATGCAAATATTAAATTTACAATAAGGAGATTTATAAACAACTTCTTGTTAATCAATTTGACAACCTAAATAAAATGGATAAATACCATAGAAAATTTAATCAAAACTAAAACAAAACAAAAAAAATTATGAATCTTAACTCTATAGCGTATAATATATATATTATATATATATAATATATATATAGCGTTTTATATATATATATAATATATATATATAATATATATATATATAGCGTTAAGATTCATAAATATATAAAATTAGTCTATGGCCATCCAACCCTGAACAAGCCCGATCCCGTCTGATCTTGGAAGCTAAGCAGAGTTGGGCCTGGTTAGTTCTTGGATGGGAGACCATCTAGGAAGACCAGGTGCTGTAAGCGTAAAAAAATATGAAATATATATGAAATTAAATTTGTAATAAAGAAAACTCTAGATGTCTTCACTGGTTGAATTCTAGAAAATATTTAAGTGAGAAATAATGCTAATATTATACAAACTTAGAAAAGAGAGATTGAAGATATAGTTATTACCTTATTTAACAAGCCAAGCATAACTCTAATACCATTAGAAGGAAAGAAATTTGTAGATAAATGTTCCTAATTAAATAAATAAATAAATTCCAACAATTATTAAAAAACTAATACATCATGATTAATGAGATGTATCATAGTAATGCTTATTTGATTTAACATTTGAATATTAATCAGTGTTAATCATCACACTAAAAGAATACATAAAAAAAGAATATGATATTCAGAAGTGATGGAGAAAAAAATTTGTCTAAATTCAATTATCATTCATGATAAAAAAAAGTAAGTAAAGGTAGAAGAGAATTTCTTTGATCTTATATGTAGTGCCTATGAGAAACTTACAGTTAATACCATTGTTAACAGTAAAACTATTAACAATATTTCTTTAAAATTGAGAATAAGAAGAATGTCTCCTCTATCTCCGTTTAACCTTGTATTGCAAGTCCTAGCCAGTGCAAAAAGAAAAGTTACAAAATAAAGATCGAAAAGAAGTGAAATTATTTTTAAGCTCAGATGAAATCATTGTATACATGCAAAACATTATGGAATTTAATTACAAAATCATTTCCTAGCACTATATAAAAATTTAGCACGTAAACAAGATACAAAGACCATTTTAAATAAAATTATATTTCTATGTATATTGAAAACAACTGAAAATAAAAATTTTAAAATAATATTACTTGTAATATCAACAAAGAACATTAAACACCTTGGATTAAATATAATAAAAATGTTTATGGCTTCTACACTGAAAACTGCAAAATGTTGCTACCAGAAAATAAAGAAGACTTACATGAAAAAGAGATCTATAATTTCATATGTTAGAAGACTCATATGACTCATATTATCAAAATGTTCATTCTTCTCAAACTGATCTTTAGATTCAATGCAATTCCAATTAAAATTCTACATTACTCAATAAAATGTCAAAAACGATCAGAGCTGGAGGACTTTCAATACCCAATTTCATTACTTACTATAAAGTTATAATAATCAAAACAGTGTTGTATCAGCATATTTTAGATGAATAAAGAAAAACAACAGAGAGTCCAGATAGACCAACCGATATTATTAATTGATTCCAACCAAAGTACCAAGTCGGTTCGGTGGAGACAGTATAGTCCTTTCAACAAATAGTGCTAGAACAATGGAATATTCATATGAAAAAAGTAGACTTGAAATGTATTCCAACTCATTAAGTATAATTAATTTTTAATGGATTATAGATCTAAACATACAAGCTAGATCCACACACCATCCAGAAGAACAAAGGAGAATGACTTTGTGACCTCAGGCTGGGAAAAATATATTCTGTAGCTAAGTCACAAAATAATAACCCCCCCCACACACACACACACACAATTTAGATTTCTCCAAAATTAAAAATTTCTGCTTACCAAAAGACCTTGTTAAAAAAAGGAGCAAGTCTAAGAATTGGAGAAATTATTGACAGTACACATATCCGCCTAAGAATTTGCATCGAGAATATATAAAGCACTCCGCAGATCAACAAAAAAGACATAACTCATTTAAAAATGGGCAACAATTTAAACAGACACTTCTCAAAAGAAGATACAGAAATAGACAATAAACACATGCAAACATGAAAAGGTGCTCAACATCGTTAATCATCAAGAGAATGCAAACTAAAATCAATAAAATATAATTTTATACTGTTAGAATGGCATTAATCAAAAAGGAAAAATATTAATGTTGGTTTGCAAACTGGCCCCCATACACAGAAGGCAAGGGAACTTACCTATGATGCTTGTTTTGGGCAATTGCAAGATGAACAGATGTCTGCACCTGTCCACCAGAATTTTAAGAGTTTATATAGAGGCCTTATCAGAGTTCAGTCATGTATACCAACCAGATGGTTTTGACGACATATTGGTCTCTCAAGGCTGTGTCCTTGAAAGTGGCTCCTACTGTGGGAACAGTGGACAGAATACACATTCCAAGGACAAGGGAGGGCATGAGGAACCTCTCATTGCCTTGGTCCAGCGCTCCAGTCAGTAGTGGTCATGTGTTCTTTATGTTCTTCTCCAAAAGTGAAAATGAGCAAACAAACAAAATCAAGAAATCTCAACTCTCATTGCTAGTGAGAGGGCAGAATCATACAAACACTTGAAAATTGTTCAGCAGCTTCTCATAAACAAACAGCTACCATATGACCTAGGAATTCAAGTCTCAGGTAAATATATGAGAAATGAAAACATGTGTTTTGTATAAAACATCTTGTACATAAACTTTCTTCATAGTAATGCCAAACTATAACAATCTAAATGTCCACTGATAAAAAAATGAATTGCCAAGTTGCTGTATAATCATAGAATGAAATACTTAGCAAAAAAAAAGGAAAAAGAAAAGAAACATAACTGCTTATGAACCAGTTTATTTAATGACCAAGAGCAGGCAAAATAATTCATGGCAAAATCAGAACATGGTTTCCTCTGACCGGGAAGAATGGAAAGAGAGGGACAAATGTTAGGCAAAATAACTGAAAATGGACACAAAGTGTCTTTCTGTAATGATGGAAATATTCTATAGCTTGTTTGGTGTAGTCATTTCATGGCTGTATACTTTATGATATATACAGTTGTCAAAATCACCCAACTGAACATTTAATATCTGTGCATTTCATTGTATGGCAATTATATCTCAACAAATGCAAATAAATAAACATGAAACATAAAAGAATTAATGATCAACTTGAAGAAATTCGAGAATAGCGAGACCCTCAGATAATAGTATTCATACCACCCTGTGGAAAAGTGAACTCTCACATATAAACATTCATCTGCTCCGTGGGAGGCTTGCCGTGGAAGAGCATATTGTGTAGACAGCCTTGCAAGCGGCTGTGTTTATTTTCAGTTTAAGACAATGAGACAATAACAGGCTGTGAATTTGAGATGAGGAAAATGATTGTGAGAAGATATGTTAGGTATATGAGAAATGGCACATGGGATGGGCTTCAGAAAAGGACAGTCAGAGTGTTTCCTCGCATGGCTAAGCTTATAAGAGGATAGGAATCAGATGGTCTTTTGTGAACATATCTGTTTGCACAATTCTCATTTTCAAGCACCATCCTCTCGATAAGCTTAAACAACACTGGGGCCAAATTTAATCTACAAGGTAAAGAAAAATCTAACTGGGACATAGATCTAACTTTCCTTTATGGAGGTGTCAGCTCTTGACAGCCAAATTTGTATTTACATCATTATAAGTAGTATATTTCTGCAGTTACTAGCTGGACCAATTAGCAATTTGGGGAACAATTGAGATTTAAGCATTTTGTAAATCTAAGCAAACCAAGCAGTAAGTGAACTGTGGCCAACTTGGTTTGATGAAAGCCAGTGTCAAACAAAAGAATTCATCAGTGATTTAGAAAGCTAACACTGGATCCTTCCTCCACTTTTTATGGAAAGAAAGGACATCGGCAATCAATTATACTGCTTTAAAACTTTTTAATGTTTGTATATTACCCCAGTTTTTCTTATTCCAAATCTCTGAGGAGTACAGGGAGGGTTTTTTTGTTTTGTTTTGTTTTTTATGCCTGGAGCACCTTGTATTCCTAGGTGGTCTCCCATCCAAGTATTAATCAGGCCTGACCCTGTTTAGCTTCCGAGATCAGACCAGATCGGGCATGTTCAGAGTGGCATGGTTGTAGACTCAAGTATAGGGAGTTTTAACCTAAGTTTTAACATAGGTTTCCTTCCCTACGAATGGAGGCAAATGACTTGCCAATCTCACATATTGACCCTATGAAACTCTAAACTGTACGACTTCTCAATACTATATTTCTATGCTTGATATCATTTCATTCTTATCTGTTTCCTGATCTTTTATAGCACTGCAGCCCCAAGGGTTGAGCACAAGATAAACTCTTAGCATCAATACTAGTAGTAAAGACATTGGTTAGGAAGGACCTCCTATTATTTCACTAAAAATTGTATGTAAGCAGAGATCTAAAGGAAAATGCTGCCTGAGATTTCAGAAAATCCATCAAAAAGAAAAAAAAGTAACATGTTTGAGGGGAAAGCAGAAGATTGAAAGAAGTATAATTCACTGAGTGAGCTTTAGGACTTGATTTCAGGAAGAGTTACCCAGGCCACGTTTTAGATGGTGTTTGCAGCCATTTGTGATGTTATCAGGCTGAGTTTGATCCTAACATGGCTTTTTCTCATTCTCTTCTGGCTGTATCTAATATCTTAACTCTTCTGGTTATTTATTTATTTTGGATTTATTTAGGATTATTCTTACTTGAAAAATCTTTTAGAGCATGCCTCCATGAAAAGTCATAAAGAACTCAGAAAACAGCTATTTTTTACATAGCAGATGCTTCCTAGGACTTAGGGCAAGACATTGTAGGTAGGGAAGTACATGACAAGAAACAGGGAACACAAGACCATTCGGATAGGTTATGTCCAGGTGGAGCATCCAGTGGAAGACTGTAGGCAGCCCAAAGTCAACACAAAGGGGTGTGTACCTGCAGTAGAAGCCTACATGGAGTGCCCGTGGAAAGGGGAGAGCTAGGCAGTCCAGGAAGATAATTTCAGGTGAAGAATGTTTAACATATGAATTCTGCAATATTTATTGAGAATGTACTATTTGCCAGACATAGGGCTCAGTGCTAGGGAAGCAATGGTAAAGAAGACTAAAATGTGCAAATTATCACATTTGACTCCATTATTTGAGAGATAAATGACCATGTTGGGAGTATGGAGAAAATGTAGACACATGGAGATAGAGCTGATATTTTTTCCCTCTTTTTTTCTCTGTTCTGTTTTTTTGTTTGGTTTTGTTTTTAATTTCAGCAGCTTTGAATGACTCTATTGAAATTCTATTTTGAAAATCCGTATCACCTGTCCCTAATTTCTGAGCAACACCAATTTGTTTCTTTAAGAATCATGAGAAAATTAGTTTAATTATATGCTGTTTTCTTCAGCAATTTCCTTTAGGAGTACATAGGATGAGAATTATTTTTTCCTGCTGCTCTGCTGCATTCTGTATACGACTGTACCCGCTTCACGTCCGGGGCCCCATCTCATTAAATGTTACAGCTCTGTGTGCAGAGTTGGCATTATTATGATTGGAACATTATTTATTCCTATTAAACAAAAGGTGGTTTTATGTAAGTGTTAAAACATTATTGCTTTTTGACTCCCTGGATCTATCAAATACCAGCTTGTACTGTACAGCCTGGCAGAAAGTAATCTTGTATGTTAACATTCAGCTCTGATGTACACGAAAAATGAAACTCGTATTGGTTGTCTTTAAATGTTAGAAACGTGCTCCCTTCTGATGGCTGTTCTCTCCCAGAACACCAGCTAAGAGGAAGCACACAGATGGCTTTCCTAAATCCTGTGCATAAGAGGAAGGTAGACAAAAAGCTGTCAGAAACCTAAGCCTCACTCTCCAACCCTGAGACAGTAGGTCAGGTGACAGAAACTTGCGGACTTCGCAAAGGCTTTGGGAAACTCTAAGAAAGAAGATGCTGAATTATTGGTAGGACACAGCCAGAGAAAAGTGGAAGACGTCTGCCTATAATCCCTAGATAAGCAAACTGGTCAGCTTTCCCTGACCCAAAAGATATTCTTAAAAGAGGAGAAGGTAATTTTTTATCCTCATTTTTGTCTCGGATTTTTCAACCCTTAAATGCAATTTGAAAACCAAGCTTTCATGTTCATGGTCTTTTTATTATTTTCATATGTTCATGCCATTGTGATGAATAACTAACACTGTTATGAACTGTGGAAAGCAGCCTCGGGGTGATGGATCCTCGGAGTGATAGGAAACTGGGATCCTAGTTGCTGTGCCACTGAATGACTATTTGTGTGACATTAGGTGGGTGTTTTGCAACATGTGATCCCCAGCCAGCAGCAACTCGAAAGATGGAGTCCAATTTGTATTTAACAATTTGCGCTCTAGATATTCTGCTTAAAGCTAAAGTATGAGAACCACTGCTTTAGGTAATAGGAGTTTTCTGTGACTAAGTTTCCTCATCTACCAAATGAGGGAATTTATCTAGATGACATTTTATATGTATCTTACTCTAATATATATTGATTTTGTAACATTAAACATTAAAAAGAATCTTTATTGGTCTGTGCCCCTGGGACTAGTAGGTGCTCATGGAATGAGACGGTGTATTAGATGATCACTGCCCTGACCTGAAAAACTCACTGGTCAATAGGCAAATATTTCAACATAATTATCATTCATTTGTATGAATTGAATCTACCAAGCAGAATTCTCTTAGAAGCAAAAATCAGTCACTTTGCCCAGGAAGACTAGGAAAGTGTCATGAAGGGAAAGTACACTTCACATGGCTCTTAAGAGTGTGTTCATTGAACAGTGAGAAAATGCTGAGGATTACAGAAAATAGAAGGGAATTAGGTATGAAAAAAGCATTGTGTTTGGGGGTGTGGAAAGAGTATGTAGTAAAGCAAAAAAACAGCGATGTCCACTCAGAATTTTGTTAAGAAGGATTGTATATATTTTTCAGACTTCTGAAACTATTATAAATTTGCAACTGCAAATTTAGATGTATGGGAAACATCACATTTGTCTCCCTTTAAAGCAAGTCATATTTGACTCCAAGCTTCCATTCTGCTAGACTGGCAAAGATTCAGTAAACTTGTTCCTCTACATACCTGTCTCCTTCACCCAAGGTTGGGCAAAGATAAAAAAAAATTGGGCTCAACTGAGTATTCTAAAAAAAAAAAAGGTCCAGGTTATTTTTTTCAACTTTGATGACTTCCTGGTTTCTATGCTCCCTAGAGCAGAAGAATCTTTGCCAGGACTGGGAAAGGCAGTACCTAAGGATCCGTCTCCCGCAGCTGTCAGAGACTTGCCAGAAAATAGGTTGTATGTTCCTTCTGACCTAGGGGAGTGATAACCTCTCCCTCGTGAAAATCTAAAGTATTTCCTCTCACTCTCTTGCCGCCTTTCAAAATACTTGCCTCTCTCTGGAGCACCCTACATAATTTCAAATACAGATGAAAGGCTAACTGAGCAGTCTCTGTGATGGGTAGCTTCAGAAAAAGATGGAAGGAAAAATTCACAGAGCAAAACGAAGTACAAATGAATGGAGTCATATTTTGTAAAACAAAATCAGTGAGACTGAGTTCTTTTTGATATTTGGAGTGTGTAATTGTATTCCACAAAATAAAACTAAGATAAGGCCACATATCCCAAAGGACTGTAGTTTTCATAATTCAAAGAGATAGAAAGTTTCCCCTATTTGTTCATGGCTTTGTATTAAATGAAAATGTTGCACCGGCAAGAGCTCCACAATTGAATTTACCTAACCTGACTCAAACCTCCTTTAAGGCACTCCAAACTAAAATACCCTAGGAAATGAGGAGCTAACTAAGTTTTCTCCTGACACCCATAGAACCTATGCTATACCTTGGAGATGCAGGCTTATTTTCTGATGGCTTAAAGAAACTCTTGGCAAGCTATAGAAGGATTGTTTTTGGAAGAAGTGTCTGCTGTGTGTGATGTTTATGAGTTTTGTGAAAAGGAAATTCATGCCATTAGATGTGAATCACAGGGTTTGCTAAGCACTAAGTTCTCACATTCAAGCTGCTTTATATTTCCTGGTCCCTCCTCTTTAGAAAATTTAAAAGGGACAGACATTTTTAACTTTAGTTTTACAACAACTACAAATTTTCCCTCTTAAGTTAAAAAAAAAAAAAGTGTTTCTATCTGTATCTCTCCATCCTACTCCCATGTGCCCCAGAAAATTAGTCCAGGATGAAGACAAGACAATTCAAGAAAAGGAGTGTACGTTCACTCAGGATATCTTCCAATGTTTCTCTAAAGAATCACTGTAAGTCCAATCTTTCTTTCTGATTTCTAATCACTGGTTGAATAAATTTCTCTAGGTCGCTGTTCTTCTTTTTTTTTTTTAAGTAGTATTTTCTTCAGTTTTCAAAGAAGTGATACATGTTAATTATAAAATGTTGAGAAAATTCAGAAAAGCAGGCACTCAAATATATACATACAAAAAAATAACCATAATTTAAAAATTATCTCTCAGAAATGACTAGTGCTAACATTTTGGTGTTTATTCTACCAGACTTTTTTTCCTACAAAAGCACACAAAATCACCCATTATATCATCATGTAATCACCTTAACCTCTGTTAAAATTATAAATGCATTTTACATATAATAATACAACTCTACATGCATATATACACTTTATAAAATTGGAAACATACTCAAGATACTAAGTTGTTACTTACTTTTTCCCACAGCATACCATGAACATGTTCTAAAGCCTTTAAGAGTTTCATTAAGTTAAATGATGTAAACACAATGAAATTTATTTAATCTGTTGTTTTCAGTTTTTCCCTATTATTAGTAACACTGTGATTAACATTCTTAAACGTAAGTCATCAGACTCATGTAACTTATTCCTTAGGATGAAATCCAGAAGTTGGAGTGCTATGCACATTTCAGAGCTATGCACATTTTCAATGTATTCGACCTAAAATATATTCTGAATACGATTTATCAATATATGTTTCTTAAAAAGTCAGTATGCCATTTTTTTTCACTTTCACAAGCACAAGGTAATTTCTTTCTCTTTTACTCTTGAATAATTAATAGTTGAAAATGGATATAATTGTTTAAATTGCATTTAAAGAGTTACTAGTGAGATTGAGCTTGTCAACCTTTTTCAGAGTTGATCTGTATTTCTTTTATGAATTGCTTCTTCATGTCTCTTCAAATTGATACACGTCTCCTTTATTTTTCTATGGTTGATTTAAGTAAACTAAGAAATTATTGGCAGAAATAAATATAGCTCTATAAGATATGATGGTTAATGGACCTCTCAGGAGTTTACTTTCTTGTGAATGTGGGACTTGGATCTCCTCTGGCTACTCATTACCATATATGGTAAAAAGAAACACGTTTTATTTAAAGTTTATATTAGAGAAAATATCCTTTAGGATGTTCTATTTTATTACCTTAAATTAAGTAAATTTTCTTATATTTCTGTTAGAGTGTAGCCCTCTAATGTCTTCTCCAGAAAATAAGCAAACATGACCTAGAAACTCTTGGAAAACGCTACTAGAAATCTCAATTCCTGAGCTCTGTTAGTTTCAAACTGTTCACTTAACATTTTTATATTGCTTCTATAACTCCTTTTCCTTTTTAAGTCTGTGTGCTCATAGATATATTTTACCAGGGAAAAATAGGAGAAGAGGAATAAAAGTGAAATTATTTTTTTTTCCTTGTATGAAGCTACTTCTAATTCTCATTCTTGAATTATGGTGCAATTTAGCCATGAGAAGTGATTTTTGGTTACATTTTTTTCTTGGATTTCTTTGTCACAAGACTACGATATCAAATATTTAAGGTCCTGTATGTTCCATGAATAATAGCACAGTCGATGAGATACAGTGACCTTTTCAGTATTCTGTATTGTGACTAGCTATAGTCAATCCATTCATTTTGCTCTTTTATGGCCTCCCTGAGCTTGAGAGCAAAGAGTGAAATGGCCATCCGAATCAAAATATGATGTGCCAAAAGGTCAAAATAGTAAAGTACACTAGTATATTTCATAGAATATATTAAGGCATTAAAATCCTAATATCTTACCCTGGTGCCAGAATTCATAATGGGAAAAGAAAATGACAGTTTAGAAATTTGCCCTTGTGAGAACTGGAATGAATCCAAATGGGTAAATGACTATTTCTCATCTTAATTACAGTGAAATTTTATTTCTCAAATTCTGAAGTCTATTTACAGTGTTACATTTTTTAAAAGCATATGTGTTGGGGTTTGTCGACACATATAATCTCACTATTGAAGGTGAGAGAACTTGTCTCCTCCAAAGCTCTTGCCATCTGGTACATTATTTCTTATAGTTTCCTTCATCTTTCTAATTTCATCTGACTCAAAAAAAATGCATGTTTATATGTATATCTGGAGATAGATATAAAGAGATAGACAGGTAGATAGAAAGATAGATGACATTATTGCCTTTCTTATTTTTTTCTTTTGCTTGTTATATGTGATAAAAAGGTTTAAAATTAATCTCACTATTATATCTGATACAATGCCATAAAGTCAGAATACCAGCTCAAGAGTATTATTGTTTTTATTTCTTTCTTCTCCTAATCTTATAAGAATTGAAATCCTAGCATGTTTTTATCTATGAGTATTTCAACCAAAAATTGTGACAAGTGTTGAGCCAATCCTACAATGGTTTAAGGAAAGATTACCTTTCAATTAAACATTATAAAATTAGGTCAGAACAAAACTTGCTATCAGCTCCATATTAAAATTTATACTGGATCAGGAGAGTGTGGTAGCTAGATTTTTTGCATATTTTATTCCCTCCAACAAAATAAAAAATATCTATATCATCTATATCTATCTATATCTATATCTATATCTATCTATATAATCGATTAGAAGAAACACATTTCTTTTGATTATTACCTTTTCTTTACAGAATCCAATGTTCATAAACTAAATTTTATTTGAAATAACAAATGAAATGAAGACTAGGGAAAGAGATTCAAAATTAATTAAAAATACTTATTGAAAATACTAATTAATAAAAAGTACTTATTAAAGTTTTCTTACCAAGACAAAGTTCAATATCTTGTTTTAAATAATTTATAATTAAAGGAGTATGCCTAGTTTCAACTTCTAATTCTAAAGTTTCATCAACTTAGAAACTACTCAAGGAAATACTGGTATGAACCAATATTATGGCAAAAAAATATATAAATGATATTTTAACACATTTAATATAGAACTTGTTTATTAATTATAATTTTAAAATCCCAGAGTAGCTTTTGTTATGTATATACATAAGAACTGAAGAAAAACAAGCTTCTTTAGGTTGTTAAGATAATTGAAATTATAAATTTTCTTATTTATCCCATTTAAAATTATTTTGATAAATAGCAGACATTTGTTATCACTAATGACAATATCAAATTATCCAGCTGGCCTGAGCTTTCTCAACATTTTTTTGGATTCTCTTCTGACTCTCAGTTGTATAGTTAATTAGCTCATTTTCTACCATCATCCTTGTCACCGACCACTTAGTCCCTTGCAAATTGCACAATAAAAAAGGAAGAGGAAAATGTGTTTTTCAGTTTTGTTATTTTTCCCAGCATATATGATGAAAAGGCAGCGGCAGCGGGAGGAGGGAGAGGAGGGGGAGGAGGAGGAGAAAATAAATATGAAATCCCATCACCGAATGGGAATATGGAAGTTTAAAACATCTGGCCAACTCAACAATGCCCTGAAAACAGGATCCTATTGGTTTATAGTGTCACCTTATATATGTATTTTGTACTGTGATGTAATAGGATAAAAAAACATTTTTCAGATAACTGATGAATACTCCTTGATTACCACACTTTTAAAAAAAAATTGATCATCCTGCATGAAAATTATCAGAGAAAAGCACTCCACCTTCTTATTTTTTAAACAAATTATTCTGTGAATAATTATTTTTTTAAAATGTTAAGTGGTCACTGTGAACATGAGGTCAGGCAATAATACCTTTGGGACTACATAAAAGTGATTCCAAACTGCTGTATTTTGAGTTTTTCATACTTGAGATATATGGAAATACTATGTTTCTCTCTTTACTCACTATAGGAAGGTTCTTTTTCGCCATATGGTGCATTTCTCACATATATCTTTACTTCATAGGTCTTGGTCCCCTGCCAGTCTCTGACCTACAGATATGTGAAGAATTACTGTATAGACCAAACTCCCAGGCAGGCACATAATTTAACATATCTTAAAATATGTTTTTTAAACATTTGTTCAATATTTATTTAGATAGCAGCCTGAATGATGCCTTAGAGAAGGACAGAGAAAGAGCATACATGATAGCAGAACCTGACCTTTCTTCTGTTGTTCTCACTTACTCCATTTGTCCCCCAGTACTTTTACCTCATTTAGCATGTTTTTCTTTTACTTACTGTCATAGAAAAGTAGGGTAAATCAAATGTCCAGATATCAATTATTTGCATTTAACAACTGCTAATGTTTTGCCATATTTTCATCATCTATTTTACTTGCTGATGTATTTTAAATTGCAGACAATAAATCATTTCAGTACTACATATTTTAATATGTCCTCATAAAATAAGGAAAATTTCCTATGTGAACACATCATTATAACACCCAAGGTGATTAAAAATATTTTTAAACATCGTCGAACAGCCTATACTTAACCAGGTCTTTTAAATGGTGGCTCAGAGATGGATCATCTGTTATTACTCAAACCTGCATTTTGGAGTGTTACTCTAACCATAATGTCAATTCAAACCTTTCAAAATTGTCCTCCCAACCACGTGGAGTGCTCCTTCTGAGAACAGTTCTGGTAATGAGATTGTCTGCATTATGTTACCCTCTCAGTAATATTTTAGCATAGCAACAACCCATGAGCACTATGCTTTTTCTTTGTTATTCCAGGCTTTGAAAACTTTAAAAGAGGTACCCTAATTTTGTTTTGAAATGAGTAATCATCAGAACTCAGCTCCACAACTGGAGACTAAGAAATGAAGCAGGGACAAAGACCTATGCCATGATCACCCTTGTAAAGTGGGAAGAAAGCTAAACCATTGAACATCTGTGAAACTGATGCTTGCACATGAAATTCTAAGTTTTATATTTCAACTGCTTAAATAAACCACAATATGAATCTTAGATTTGTTGTGGTCAAAATGAGTCTAGAAGCTTCTCTCGTTTGAGCAGCTTAGCTCTACCATTCTACCTCTTTGGAGTAGTTTCAGTGTTTTAACTGGAGTTGAAACCTTGTGCACCAAATGGTAACAATAGGCATTAACAGCAGACATTAATCAAAGCTAAGACGGAACAGATCTTCTGTCTTAAGATCCGTTCTAAGCCCTAATGTGGTGGGAATAAAAATTGTGATTATTATACACATTTATTCCTGAAGGGAATCTGAATTTGAAAGAGCAAAAGCTGCCACCAAGACTCCTAAGTAGAAGATAAAATGTCCTTTTTCATCTACTGACAAAAGCTGGTGGTCAAACTAAAGATTTCCAAGACATATGCTAATTATAATAACTGTAGAACTGTAAGTATATATGGTGGTGATATTAAAGTCTATGTTTTATTGATGACAAATAGGATATATTTTTCCCAGAGAATAAATACTCTGCAGTAGTGATTCTCAAGCACTAAGTTACCTTACCTACTAAAGGATCAGTGTAAATGAAATTGTGGGGGAAGGGAGAATACATCTAAATGATGGAATATTGACCATAATTTGCAACCTGACTTAGTACAGAAGCCAAATGAATGGAAAGAATGATCATTATGATGAGGATGAATGCTCTTATGAACAGTGTCTCATGAGAAAAGTCGAGATGCAAAAAATACTGTGTATTATACTATAGATATTCAGAGATGATCAGCATTGCCTTTATTGTGTTCAAGATTCAGTCTTGTGGCTTACTAGTTGTGTAATATTAAATGTTACTAAAGCATTCTAAAATCTTAGCTAATTTATCTGTAAAATGGAGAATCTACCCAAAAAGTGATCATGAGGATTAACTGAGTAAATGTAAGAGAAAGTCTTATCTTAGCTGTTATTCATATGGTTTCTTTGGGGGAGAGGTGCCAGTTTAATATTTTGTCACTGTAACAAATACATTTGAATGCCTTACTGTAGCAGCCAGCCTCCAAGATGACCACAGTGATTTTTACTTTCTGTAGCCACTTACACAATGAATGAAGTCAGCCTGTATAACCATTAGGATATTGTAGAAATAATGTATGATTTCCAAATTTAAGTCATAAAAGACATCATGGCTTCTGCCTTGCTCTCTAATGGATCACTCTAGGGAAAGCCATGTACCATATTGTGAGGATGCTCAAGCAGCCCTCTGGAGAGAACCATGTGGCAGAGAACTGAAATCTGTAAACAACCATTGAATAAGTCATCTTGGAAATGAATCCTTTAGTCCCAGGCAAACCTTCAGATGACTGCTAAACTCTGGGCCAAATTCTTCAGTACAATCTCATGAAAGACTCTGAGGCAGAATCACACAGCTAAGCCACTCCTGAGACCCTGACTGAAAAAAAAATGCACCATAATAAATGTTTGTTTGTTTAAATCAATAACTTGGAAGATTTTTTGAGTAGAAATAAACAATTGGTATACCTCCCATCTTATGATGAACTGGGTATAAACAAGATCCATATGATTTTGCTATAATGCAGACAAAATTGTATACAAGATGTTTTCAAGTTGATTGAAAACATCCTAATTTCATTAAAGGAGTTTGTTAGTAATACATGGCAATGCTCTTTTAGGAATAAACTATCTAATTTAAAGACTATGATAAGAAGTAAAAAGATTGAAAACTAGGAGAGTAAGTGTGTTGAAAGCAATTGAAACTGCAAGAGTAATGCAGGAAAAAATCTAGAAAACAACTTAAAAGTAGGAATTCTACTGACAAGATTTCTTCATATTAAAGCCTATATCATATGTAGGCCAGCCAGCCAAAATCACCTATTTAACAAAATTTGGTGAGATATTATTTGCCAAAGAATAATCCAGGGTTTATACGTGGCTTGGTGATGTGACAGTCCTCATTGCCTGTTGATCCCTTTGGAACATATTAGGTGGTTCTGAAACTCTACTTGGGCGCCAGATGGGGTAGTGGGCTCAACCCACTACTGATACTGAAAAAGGCAGCCTATGCATCCTCTGTGAGCATCCTCATATGTCATTACTCTGTCAGGCAAAAGATCAGGATTGATACTCATTCTTTACCCATGAATCAAAAAATCTGAAGAGTCACATGAATCTAAATGGAACAAGTACCAGTTAGTTGTATGGTATCTTTCTAAAGAGATTTTTATCAAGACTTTATCTTTTAGAGCAGTTTTATGTTCACAGAAAAATTGAGAGGAAGGTCAAAGATTTCTCAAATATCCCCTGCCCCCACACATACATAGCCTCCCTGTCATTATCAACATCCCCTACCAGAGTGGTACAGCATTAGACATTATCATTGTTTCTTATTTTGGCCATTCTAATAGATGTGTAGTAGTATCACTGTTGTTTTAATTTACATATCCCTTATGACAGATGATTTCAAGCATCTTTTCATATGGTTACTTGCCAGCTATATATCTTCTTTGATGAGATGTCTGGTAAAATCTTTTTAAATTGGGTTATTTGCTTTGCTATTGTTGTTGAGTTTTTTCGTATATTTTCAATAGCAATCTTTTATCAAATGTGGTTTTTACAAATATTTTCTCTGAGTCTGTTGCTTGTCTTTTCATTCTCTTGACATTGTCTTTTGCAGAGCAGAAGTTTTCTATCTTAATGAAGTACAGCTAATCAGTTAATTTTTTTTCATAGATTGTGTCTTTGGTGTTGTATCTAAAAATCACCATCATATCCAAGATCATCTCAACTTTCTCATATGTTATTTTCTAGGAGATTTACAGTTTTGCATTTTATGTTTAGGTCTATGATCCATTCTGAGTTAATTTTTGTTGTGAAGAGTGTAAGGTCTTGTTCTAGATTTCTTTTTTTTTTTTTTTTTTGCATGTGGTTGTCCAGTTGTTCTGGCACCATTTGTTGAAGAGATTATTTGTGCTCCATAATATTCCCTTTGCACCTTTATGAAATATCAGTTTACTATATTTGTGTGGGTCTATCTCTGGGCTCTCTATTCTGTTCTATTAATCTATGCGTCTGTTATTTTGCCAATAGCATACTATCCTGATTACTGTAGCTTTATAGTAGTCTTGAATTTATGTAGTATCAGTACTCCAATTTTGTTTTTTTCCTTCAATATTGTGTTAGCTATTCTGAGTCTTTTGCCTCTCCATATCAATTTTACAATCAATTTGTCAATATCCACAAAATAACTTTCCGAGATTTTGATTGGGATTGAATTGAATCTATTGATCAAGTTAGGAAGAACTGACACTTGACAATATTCTGGAAAACCTTATTTTGTCATTAGGTCCTGGCCAAATACTCTCCTTCAAGGGCAGTGCTTGTTAAGAGAAACAATGTTCTGGGCATATTTCAAATGGTTAACTTTTCCTTCCCCATGCCAGAAGCACAAGAGAATTTTTTCCCTATCTTCTCTATGAGAACGTGGAAGGGCTCCTGGAGGTAAAACTCATGAAAATGTGGGACTTTCACTAAGACTGGGCTTCCATAGATTTTAAAGTCGCCATCCTGTTTGTAGTAAGCCTCAAGCAACTCATCAATTACAGTTATAATTCCTGTCCCAGTGCTAATTCCAGTGGTGGTTTCTGCTCCTGGGTTACTGCTCAAGAAGCTATGATTCTCTATATCCATCTATTTGTCTCTCCAGTTTTGAGAGCAACAGTTTGCCCTGTGATCTCAATTTTCTGATGGATCTAAGAAAAGTTGTTGATTATTTTCAGTTTGTTCACTGTTTGTTGTTATTGTTGCTATTCTTATACTGATTCCTTTTAAGCTCCTTACATGGTGGACTGGAAACCTGAAGTCCTGAAGAGTTTTGAATTGAACTATGGAGGGAGATAGCATATCCAACAGAGACTTCACATATATAACATCTAGTTATAGCCATCATTCTACACTGGGCCCATAATTAATATTCTCTACTTGTGAGAATTTATAAACTCTCAGAAATCAGTTAGTAAGAAAGATAGATTTCAGGGTACATAAAAACCAAATGTCTAACAACTGAGGCATATAAATGTCTTCTGAAATCTTTTTTTCTGGAATCAGGTGACGAAGAGACTAGAAACCAAGAGCTGGGCTTTGCCAGGACATAAATTTCTAAGAGTGAGCACTAAATTTTGAGTTGTCATGGGGTTATGCTAACAGGAAATCATTACCCATTGAGCAAGGAAAATTTGTAGAAAATGTGCCAAGAAATGAAAACAAAAGAATTCATGCCTTGTAGAGTGGTCCAAGACTATATTGACCTAGCAGAGCTGAAGAATAAACTGAGAGTTAGAAAAAGGATGGCTAGAGTCAATATGAATAGAGAAAGATACTAGAGTAGTTCAGCAAATAATTCTATAAACATAGTCTGTCTGACTCAATGTCCTTCTCTTGTCCTGCTCAGTCTGTTTCAAAAGGTTATGGTTATATCTACTAAGAAACTATTGTCAATGGCCTCTCTCATGTTTCAAGTAAAGTCTGAAAGGCTGCTCAACCTTCCACTTTAAAACTTTCTCTAGTCAGATGCAATGAGGTCTAAAATTCTACCTCTATTAAGGAATTCCTTCGGTTTCCTCCTACTGTGAAGCTTTAAAAACATAAATACTTCTAAAAAGACAAAAATATTTATTTTACCCATATTTTTATAATTTATCAATGCTGCACTCTTCATAGAGGGACTGGGTTATGAAAATTAGGTAGTCAGGAAAAGAGAGGAAGAAAAGGAGGAAAGTTGGCTTTTGAAAGTTGTTGATGCCTTACAAGTAAAGGAAGTTGGAAGATAATTTATTTTTGCACACATGTGTATATTTATGCACATACATACACATACCCAGAAGTGGCCTCAGAATCCCATAACATTTGATTGGAACCCTTTATATGATACTTATCAGTTACAAGTATTTACAGCACATGAAGTCTGTGTTTTGTTATTTCTAATAAACCTTTAACTCCTTGAGATAAAAACTTGGGTCTTATTGAATTATGGGTGAATGAAACCATCAATTAGTCACTTAGATATATTTATTTAGCCATTTTTGTATGCAAGATGCACGAAGTACTAGATCTGACTTAGAGAGTTAACCAATAATACTTTATGATAACACTTCATTGGTAGATAATTGCTGAAAGAACGAAAACTTTTCATATACACAAGACTTAGAAAAACTGCAACCAAAAAGAAGTAGACTTGAGGACCATAGTCGCCTCATAAAATGCCTTAGAAAATGCCCTTGGAAGCCTTTTCAGTCCCCTTTAGGTACTTACTTAAAGGCAAGTTCAGTGCATAGTAAAAGATTCTTAATACTTCAGTACAGTTTGCTAAATTTCATTAGGTCTTGCTGGTAATAAATCACATATGCATTACCTTGTAATTGGAATCAACTGAAATTAGAGAAGGGATGTGCAAAAATACTCTGTGGCTCTTGGAACTTTAGAGACTCATAAACAATTCGCCTGCTTATCTGTGGCTGATTTAAAAAAGAATAGCATCTCAACGATTTTTATCAATTCAGTTTTAACCAAACACAAACCAATAAATTTAACAGCCCACAAGGTTTAAATATCTGCCTTATATGCCAATATTAAAGGGGTATCTTTGCAGTTTTGTTTTTGTCAACACAGTATATGAAAAATCATTGCCTTTAATTTAAATAATTATGTTGACATGCTTGCCATGATAACTCCATAATACTATAATATGACTTGCTCCTTGTCTCTTCCCTCTTTTTCCCCGCTCTCTTCTTCTTTCTCCACTATGTTGAGGTTTGTTATATTTAAATGTAATGATAATAGATCAACTTACTATTAGCAGAATTATGATTCTAGACCAAATTTGCACTAGCTCCCAAAACACAGTGAAAGTAAATAAGCAGATAATAGGTAGACAGGTAGGTAGGTAGGTAGGTAGGTAAGTAGGTAGGTAGGTAGACAAACAGATAAATAGAGAGATAAAAACAAACTAAATAAGTCTTTCCGTCTCTATCCCAAGTTCCTTTGGACAACTAGACACTATTATCTCCCTCCCAAATGGAGAGAAAGCATATCCTGGATACCCTTCCCTTAGACTGGCTTGTTTTACCTAGGACTCCTTGAGTCCCATGATATTGACTAATTTAACATTACTATTACATAGCGCCATTACTTCAGTATCTTCCCAATTTTCCTAAAGATAAAATGAATCTTGGTTATTTGTTATAAACATAAATTATGGTCACCAAACAGAATCTACTGAATCAGATTCTCTTAGGATAAATTTTTGTAATCTGTGTGTTTAGCAGAAACCCCAGATAATTCTTATTATCAGGAAAGATTGGGAAATGTTGACCATTTCATTTTGTTTAAAATGCATCTGAGAAACTATCTGAAGTAAGAGTTATGAGGTAGTAAACATCTCAATTATTACAAATGGTTAAACTGACACTTAGAGATATTAAATGACTTGGTGAAGGTCATACAGCTAAAAAGTGGCAGGGCTAGATCTTAAACCCATTTTTTTTATTACTTCTCCATCAAATGTTCAATTGCTTCCTACACTACTGGCCACATGATTGTTAATCAAGATAAAAGCTCTAGATAAAATTGAAAAGTAAAAAATAACCTTTTCATAACTCACTGAGTTTCTCTGCTGCCTCCTGATACCTCAATTCCTTGCAGATTTTTGAGACGTCTGGTTTTCTGAAGCTTTCCTTTATGATCTCCTACTGTAACAATCTTGCCTTCCTCTTGAAGGAGCCAGGCTTAAATATTATCTTCTCTTGCCCAGCCTCCTTCTTTCCCAGAACCTATTCCTCCAGCAACTATGACCAGTGTCTTCCCATGGACAGCAAGCTAGTAATCCAAGGCTGAAATATAGGATGTAAAAATCCCTAGACTGTCGATGGCCTGAGGCAAAACAGTTCACATCATGAGTCTCTCATGTAAATTACTTTTAAAATGATCAGATTCTAGAGCTAGAATAACTTAGGCCATCTGACCAAGCTCCTTATTTTAGCAGAAAGGAAATTAAAATGCTAAAAGGTAATTAGTAATTCAAATAACATTGTGAAACTAAAATCTGTAAAGTAATATGTTTGAGGATATAATGCTTTTCTCTGTCCCTTGCCTAAAATGGACAATCTTTTTCCTAGCCTATGCAGACCAGGAAGTAACTCATTTTTTTTTATTTGTACAACTACTCTATGCCAAGCTTTGCACTAAATACTTTATATAAATTATATTTTACTGAACTTCAAAACAACTTTTCAAAGTAAATATTTCAATTTCTAATTGATTTATGATGAAACTGACTCACAAGTTAAAAGCCTGTTCCTTTTTGCAAAAACAAGAAAATGCTGGGGAAAAAAATTCACACAGATTTTTTTAAAATCCAAAATATACTCCTTCTTAAGTAGTTGTTATCTTACAGCTGCACTTTTCAAAATGGATATGTGCTTTTTAAAAACATTTGAAACAAATATATGCTAGAAAACAGAACTAATAGAAAAAGTCATTGATAAAGGGTAAGAGATTTATATATAAAGACAGCTCAATAGTCCAGAACAATAACCTAAATCAACAGAGTGAGACGTTAACCTACAGTAACAAGTCTACATTTAGGTAGTTGCACATCAGATGCAAAATACGAGAAGTGCTAGCATGACTTCACGTCATGCAAAAAATCTTGATCATTTATGACTTGTTAGGTACATTTATAGGCCCTGGACTTATGGCACCTATTATTTACAGAAACTTATATGTCAGTGGGGAATATGGGGGATGAAAAATGTCATAAAAACACAGAACAAAAAACAAATAAACTAATTTCAAGAATTGATTAGGTAAATAAAAAGATAAAATAGGATAATGTGATAACAAGTGACTGACAGGATTCCTTTAACTAGAGTGATCACGAAAGGTCTTTAATGAGGAGGTAGTATTTGCATTGAGTCCTAAATAAAAAGTAGACAGCTGTGTAAAAATATGGAGGGAAGAAAGTGGTTCAAGCAGAAGGAACTGTAAGTATAAAGGCTCCGAGATGGGGAAGACTTTGGTATGTACAAGGAACAGAAAGTATGTCAGTGTGGACATTGTATTATAAACAACTGAGAAAATGAATTTGGACATATATATAGAGAGAGAGGCCAGATCATATAGGGCCTTGTGGGTCACAGTAAGATTTTATTCTAAACAATGAAAAGCCATTTCAGGGTTTTATGCTGAGTAAGGACATTCATTGATTTACTTTTGCAAATATCACTGTGATTGTTTAGTGGAAATGGTCTGTAGAGAGATGAGAGTGGAAGCAGGGAGATATAAAAGAAGGCTCCTGCTAGAGTTCCATAAGCATGATGGTCTCTGGGATGATATATAGCAATAGAGATGAGAAGTTATTGAATTTTAGTTATATTTTGGCACAAGAGCTAGAAGAACTTAACTAATAAACTGGGATAGTGTGGACTAAGGTAGAGAATTATGATTGATAGTTCTGCTTTGACCATGTTCAACTTGAGGTGCCTATTAAATATCCTAGTACTGATTATTTGGCTATATTAATTGACTGTATTACACTTGAGCACTAAAGAGATGTTTGGATGGAAATATTTTAAAAATTCCACAGAATACAAATAGTATTTGAGAAAATGGGATTGGTTGTAATAACATAGTGAGAAAGTATAGATAAAGAGTATCAGAAGGATGAGGGCTGAGGCCAGCATCCTAGGACATTCTATCAATGAGATTGATAGATAGGGATTTCATAGGTAACATAAAGCTATGAAAGAAGATTGAAAAAAAATACAGTTAGTGAACTAAGAGGAAAACTAGGAGAGTATAGTGTCCTGGAAACAAAAGAAAAATGCATTTAGATATGGATGGGATGTTGATCATGTTAAAAACTGTAGAGAGCACTGGCAATATGATGGAAAATTAACCATTAGCCATGGGAAGACATAGATTAATTGTGACCTTGCTAGGAACTCTTTATATAGAATGATGAAGTCCAAAGTCCAATTGGAATGTGTAAGAAACAAAATGTGAGGTGAATAAATGAAGAACACAAATAGAGGAACTACTTTCATGATTTTTTTTTCACGTGAATAGAAGGAGAAAAATAATATTATAACTACAAGGCTATATGAGGAAAGGGACAGTATTTTTTAAAGATGTTTTGAAAGAACCAGTAAAGAGTGGAAATTTGATGATTCAGGAGAGAAAGTGTTTAATTGCAGAAATTAAAACCTTAGGATAGTAGATGGTACTTGTGGCACAAATTAACTTGGCCTTAAGTAAGAACATCATTTCTACTATAAGGAAAACTACAATAAAGAAAACTACAAGGGAAACAATACAGTAGGGTGATGAAATTTTTGGTCAAGATGAATAAATTTTCATCTAATTCTGTCGTGTGCAAGGTCATTAGCTAAGACAAAGTGTGCGGAATGGGTATTAAAGATTTAAGAAGTCATGAAATTGTCACTTTAGAAAGTAGTTAAGTAAATTGAATAGGAAAGTTTAGCAGGAATGTCTGTTAGTGTTGATATTTCTTTTGATGCTGTGGACATAAGTTTAAAATAAATCAAATTAGTGAATTTCCTCTGATTATTTTGCACCTGCTAGGTGCAAAATAAAAGGATAGTTGAAGTAATTGGGGCTGGGAATATTCCAGGTGAATAAAATGTCAGACAAAAGGAAATTGAAGGCTTACAAGATTTGCAAAAAAACACAGAGCTGAAATAAAAAAATCTAGGTTTCTGGGGAGAGGAAGGACCTGGAGTAACTGATAGGCAGTGAAAGGCATTTGGATAAATGGATTGCAGATTTTCATGAATTAGAAGAATTGTTAGAATAAAAATATTAGAGGGAGTTGGAAGAAGAGAAGTGATAATCGGAGATTGTAGAAATATTTGAAAATAACATTTTGGGAGTAGCATAGGTATAGGTAATAATATTTGATTGGTTAGCCAAGCAAGCTTGAAGGAAATGGTGTGGAAAACAAGTAGATGAAGGTTCTAAGAATGTAGAAGCTGGATGTATCATCTATTTGAAAGAGGAAATCTCAAAAAATTATAGCTATGAAGGAGACAAGAGCTCTATGAATGGGGACAGCAAACAAGTGTCGGTGAATGACAGTAATGAAAGTAAGAGCTAAAAAAGTCTGATGAGTTGAACCTGGAAAAGGCTAATCTTCTTAAGGAGGAAAGAGAGCAGTTTTCAAGTAGCAAGAGGGAATAGAAAAGACACTTAAGTTATGTGGAGTGTAGAAATAAAAACAGTCTCCATTCAAGGGGTTACAGAGATGTAGTATCTTCGGTTGTAGCCACATTTCAGTTAAGCAAGAGATAAAGGGGCCATTCAAAGAAGAAGCTGAGAATAGAATAGAGTATGCTTGTGATTCTGCTTCCAAAAGATGCTGAAGGATTTGAGCAGGTGGGAGGATCAGATCACTGTGTGTAAACAATTACAAGGGGATAATCATTTGTATTATTATGTTTGGTAGTAAAATCTGGATTTCTGTTGATATCCAAGGATGTAGATACAGTGGATTAATTCTGGAAATCAGAAAAGGGATTTAAGACTTTGAAGCAGCTGCCCTTTGGGTAAAGGTAAGTTCAATAAAACATGGGATAATTACACATTGAGAAGTTGTCTTTGTCCCTGAGTAAAGGGGAGGATTCACAGATGTGTAGAGGTGATTGAATGGTATAATTTTATTTGAGAAATTTGTGAAAGATGTAAAGGTTTTAACTGACTACCAGATCAATAAAAGCTGAAAACACAACTTCACTAAAGAGGGAGAAAAAAAGTAGTATTTGGCTGCAACAATAAAAATTCACTGTCCAAAAAAAATGAAAATACCACTAGAAGTAGAATGTATCCAGAGCACCAAGGATAATTCTGGGCCTTGTCCTTAAAGAATAACATTGGCAAGTGAAAGTATATTCCAGATCCATCCCTAAGGTGTGATGAAAAGAAGGAAGTCGTCGTGAACATGTTGAATGTTGAATGTTAAAGAGATTGTCAGGGCTTTGAATAAGCCATGCATCAATAAACAGCATTCCTTCCACAGATGCTGGTATACAGGTTCCTTTGTGTGAAATAGGGCCCTTTAAGAGTATAAAGGACAGATTCCTTAGAAAATCTGATCTCTCCTTTTAAAATGATAGTTTTAAAAATATAACCTATGGGCCTCATGTTTCAGAATAATATAGGAAGGTTATTAAAAGTGTATGTTCCTGGGTCTCATGCCAGACCATTTAATCAAAATCACTGAGAATGAACCTAGAAATTCATATGTTTTAACATGCTGTATATCACAACCTTTCCCTCAATTTAATCATAGAAAGACTCAATCAGATCATTAATATGCTAATAGGAGACTCTTGACAGCCAGTAGATCTGATACCCTATGCTACATTGATTAAGAGCTAGGCTTATATTTGTCCACTGATATCCATGGCCCAAATAGTGCCTGGCACAGAGTGGGTGCTCAACAAATATTTGTTGAATTAATGACTGAAGGAATGAACATTATCTCTAATCTTGAATTAAGTCTTCTGTCCTCTCATCTCCAATTTGGGATACAATTATTGATTGAACACTTCTGTTTCTCAGTTTCTACACAGAGACTTCTTCCAGCCAAATACATTTGTTCTAGAAAAGAGTCACTCTATGACTGAGCTCCTGCCTTCTTAACCTTTTCTCAGTCCACTCTTATCTTTGATTTTTGACTTCTTATTCTAACCTGAATAAGAAAGGGTCAGTTCTTTTATTTGGTTATCCAAACTTTATGCTTCTACATGCATATACAAATCATCATGCTGGATTTTAATTATTCAGTTATAAATTGGTCTGGACAGTCTCACTAGGCCTAAGAAATCCTCAAGGCTTCAATCAAATCTACTATAGTAAAACATGGCCATGTCATGTCCACTTCTAGCAAAAGGAATTTTTTCTTTAATTTGCCAACGTTTAATGGGGTTTTTCATTTCAAATAGTTGGAGAACTAACTCATGAGAAAGTAAATAGAGTTATTTTGAGTTTTTCTAAGGACAGATTTAAGACTAGCGAGAATAACTTATAGAAAGAAAATTTTGATTCAAAATAAAGAACAATCTAAAATTAATCTCTCTATTTTAGCATCAACATTTAACTGTCTTAAAGTAGCCAACTTCCTCTTACTAAGATAATTCAAATAGGAACAAAATAATAATTTATCTAGAATAGAATCATAAACCTTGAAGGAATTTTAGAAATCAATTTAATATACTATTCCAAGTTCATTCTTTTTATAAGTATGGAATCTGAGGTGTAGAAAAATTGAGATCTGGCTAAATCTACATAGCTTATTAAAGCCAGCAGTAGGAACATAATCTGGCCTAAGGGCTTTGTCCATGTATCTCCTCAAATTATAGAAGTGATACCTGCTTTTGTTTATATAATTCTAAGCCTAACAACTCCGAATTTTGAACTCATCTCTTTTCTTTTTTGTTTATATTCAGAATTTTAAGTTAATTAATTTTACATAGAAATGAAGTGAATCAAGACTCAATTTGCATATTTTCAAATGGAAAAAAATAAAAAACAAATCTGCCTGAAAATAGCTTATGACAACCTGTTATTTACTGACAAAGAAGTAGCTCTCTTTTTTTGGCAGATGAAACAAATTAAATGGCACCCACCTTCTTGTTGTATGTAACAGTATCCCCCTTGGGCCTGAGAATACGATTTTGCCAATGGCAGAGAAAGGAAATAACATTTACAGAATGTCTGCTTGGTAGGTGTTTTATATTTGTAATCACATCTCATTTTATTTAATACATACAACATCTCTGTGAAATGACTATTATAGCCATTTTACAGATGAAGAAATTGTATCTCAGAGTGGTTTAGTGCCATTTTCAATGCCCTATAGGTAATATATGGTAGAACAGGATTTGAAATTAGGTCTTAGTTAGGAAGACCAACTGTTCCAATTTACTCAAGACATGGGACTTTTAGTGTTAAAGCTGGGAAAGTTCCAGGCATATAGAGATGGTTGTTCTCTCTAGTTAGTCCAAAATTCAAAGGAAGGAGAAGAAAGTTCTTTCCCAAGATCACCATATGCCAGTGACTCTGTTAGGAATGGGGTGAGAGAAGTAGGGGTTGTGATACAGATTAAGATATACAGATTTCTGGACCCAAAATCACAGTCTCTGTGATTTTGATTGACTGGGTCTGGAATACTAAATTATTCTTATACACAGATCTATAGAACACACCTTTTGAAATAACATCTTACTAGGAGAAATTAGACTTCCCAAGTAATATGTCCTTCATATTCTTAAAGGTCCTGCTATGTCCAGAGGAGCCTAGATACCTATATTTGCTGGCATCATCAGTAACATTTGATTTAAAGGTCATCATCATCATGGAAGCCTCTGTTCCAGCTATGTTTGACAGGAAGTGGATAAATACAGTCTTCACCCTAGGAAAAAATGGTAAGTCATTCTAAGGCACCAGATAGGCACAAAAACAATTAATCGGGTATCTGAATTACCTTTTTGAGCCAGTAGTTCTCAAACTCCATGTGAATAAGAAGCACTCTAGGGATCAAATAGAGCATGCACATTCTTGTGTTCTATGATCTAAGAGTGTGATTTAATTGGTCGAGAGTAAGGCCCAGTGTGATGGTTAATTTTATGGGCCATGCTGACTGCGCTCCAGGGTTCTGGATATTTCTGCTAGAGTATTTCCAGATGAGATTAGTATTTGAATCAGTGGACTGAGTAAAGTAGATTGCCCTCCCCAATGTGGGCGAGAATTATCCACTCCATTGAGGACCTGAATAGAACAAAAAGGCAGAGGAAGGAAAAATTAACTCTCTCTGCTGGCTGTGTGAACTGAGACATCAGTCTTTTGCCCTTGCACTGGGCTTACACTTACACCATTGGTCCTCCTGATTCTCAGGACTTTGGTAATGGACTGAAATTTACTCCATTGGTTTTCCTGGGTCTCTAGTATGCAGCCAGCAGATCATGAGACTTCCAGCCTCTATAATAACATGAACCAGTTCCTTATAACAAATCTCATTCTCCCTACATATAAATTATATATAAGTATTCTGTATAAATTATATAATTAATATGGAATATTTTCATATGTCCTATATCAATTATTAGTTCTATAATTAATATATATAATTATATATATATGTATATACGTGTGTGTGTGTGTGTGTGTGTGTGTGTGTGTATCCTATTAGTTCTGTTCCCCCGGAGAACCTTGATTTCTTGATTATTATATTAAGGAATATACATCTTGTATGTCCCTTCTTCCCAATTAGTTGATTTTGATGCTTTCTTGATTGCCTGATCTAAACTATATTTACTCTCTGCTTATTCTGTGCCTAATATGATACTAGACACTGGCTGGGGGAGAGGATTTGAAAAATACCAAATTTTATAAAAGCAGATCGTAAACTAGTTAAATAAATTTTTAACCTAGATGACAGTAAATTCAACCATTTGCCTGTTGTTGTTTTGTTGTTGTTATTGTTTTGGTGGTAAAATCCATTTTGAAACTAGCCCCCCAAAAAAGCATCTGGATGGGAAGAGATTTTAGATTAGGCATTTTACTGATTTCTTCTTGTCATTCATATTTCAATGCTAATTTTCTAAAGTCTTTTACACAAAACAGTTTTAAATTCTATACAAGGCAAATTGGGCAAATTCCATTTCAGAATTGCAGTCATGTTGACACACGGTAATCTTATTAGCAATAAAAGGATATTACCTATAATTGAATAGCTCTGCAATTAGCAAATTTCAGAGCCAGAGAACACCATCATTCTTCAGTTTTACATTTGTTTTACCCACAGCAGGAAATGTTTGAATTACCAACAAAACTATTAGCATGTTCTTGCTCTACTAAATGAAAAAAATCTTAATAAAAACTGCTTCACCCAGAATAAATATTAACTACAGTTCATGCAGATAAGCTTAACTTTAGCAATTAGGACTCGTACTTTGATAAATAATGTGTTCATTTAATTCAAGCAAAATAGTATCTGGGCCACCTCGAAACCTGAATGGGTAAAATTCTGTGTTGATAATAAAGGCCAGGCTTTCGTTTATTTAAACAAATATATCTATGGGAAAAATAATTTCAGTATTCATCTGGAGAAGTTACATTTGGTATCTTCATGATAGCTGTATAATTGGGTCATTCTAACACTATAATGTGGACACGCAGACACACACATACAAACACACACACGGAACTATTTCTTTCAAAATGAATTTAGTTATGTTCCAGGGCTCAACATCACCCATGGAACAAATTACATTAAAATTACAATTAACTTCCGCTCAGCTGTCAGCAGAAATCGATATTCCTGTAAACATACTGCCTCTTCCTCAGTTTTATTAAGCTCCTTTCAATTATGAGGAAACATAAATTAGAAGGATGCCTCTGTGTCATCTAAGAATTAAAATGCACGAGAACACTGACCCTGGCCTCTAGAGATTATGTGAAAAGCCATTTATATGCGCAGCTGTACAAATTGCCTGAGTTTAATGCTAAATTCCTTGGAAAATCATCTTTCCTGCTCTGCATCAGGAAAAAGACAAAGTTTAAATATTTAAAGTGTTCTCTTACGACGCAAGCCCAGTCAGCAGTGAATTACTGAACCGGCCAGCAGAGAGCTCCTTCTGGGTGTGACAGAGGTTGCCTTTAAATGCAAGGGATGACCTAAGTTCAAACTTAGCTAGCCTAGCCGGAAGAAGAGCCATCTGAGTTAGTCCACCTTGCCCCCACTGGTATTGTCTTTCATAAAACTATTCCTAGATCTATCACTCAAATCCTGTCTTCAATACGTTCTTGAATGTTGGCCACAACAGCTTCCCTTTGCTTCTTTTTGTATCAAACTGTTCTTCATAGACATGTACCAGTCTTGAAAATATATTTTGGACATATTAGAAGAGCACCACTTCATAGTAAAGAAAAAAATAGAAAGGAAGAAAACCCAAGTGAACCTGGCCATGGATGGAAATCACGGGTCAAACTCTAGCCATGGGAGCGATTGCAATATTTAAATTCCACTCTATCATTTACTGGCTGACTGTCAATTTATTTATGTTCCATGTGCCTCAGGTTTCTCATCTATGAAAATTAGAAAAATAGGCTTTTTCTTTAAAAAGTGGAGATAATCATAACATCTCCACAGGATTGTTTTGAGGTAAAAGGCCTAGTAAGTGAAATGTAGTAAATATTAAAAAAAAAAAAATCAGCTGTTTTCAAGAGATATTCTAACTTATGTTGTGATTTGTTTTTAAATTACCACATTGATCTTCTTTATATCGAGCTGAGATCTGTGTCTTCGTCACTTTTATGTTGTATCTTATTGAAGAGTTATTGAAGATAAAATTAGATGCCCAGGAGCCAGTGAGTTTCCCATCATAAGTTTTCAAACAGGTAACTTCTAACTGGAAGAATAGAAGACAAGAAAAAAGGAGGTGGGGTGGACAGTCTGAAAGTACAAGATATGTGTCAGAATCACCATGGAACATTTTCAAAATGTCCGTGTTAAGGCCTCATTTCGGGGGATAGGGACAAGAGCAAAGGAGTTAAAAGAAACTAGCCCTCTTCTCCAACCCTGGTTAGAAAGTTACTAGACCAATGGTAATTTTGAATTACTCAGGCTGAATGACATCTTGAGACAGGACTGGAAACATTTATCAAGATGGGTGAGCCTCAACCCTATACACATTAAAGTCACCTGGGGAGCTTTACAAAAGTACTAATGATTAGGCCTCACCCTAGATCAGTTAAATCAAAATTTCTGGGAGATGGTCCAGGGCATTGAAGCTTTTAGAAAGCTCCCCAGGTAATTCTAATGTGCAGCTACATTTGAGAACCAATGATCTATAGAAACTTACCTAGATAACTTTAAATGTTCTTTTTTATTCTAGAAATCTATGACCTGCAGCATTTCAAAACCTCCAAATATATATACACGCTTCCAAAATAATAGTTATCATATAGATATATATGCATATATATATATATGCATCCTAATAATAATAATATCAGTTTTCACTTGTATAGTGAATAAACTCATTCAACTCTAAATAACAGGAGCTGTGGTTTTAGGAAGTTTAACTGACTTGAGCAAGATTCCATAGTTGATTAGAAGTCAAGGTGAGACTCAAGTCCAGTTCTCTACATTCTTGAATTAGTTTTGTTTCCACTTTATCACCATCAGCTAGTTTCCCAGAATTAGTGCCTAATTTTGTTTGCATTGTCATGCTCCATTTATTTTAAGTTATTTCATGTATATTTAGCTATTAGTTATGACTCTAAACCAATTTTTACCTTCTAACAGATACTTCCAAACCAAACACCCTTTGCTTTTGTTGACAAATTGTGATCTTAGGAGACTGGTCACTAGTTGAAATTTAGTGAATCGAGGTTTTGATTACCTTTATAGTAATTTCACATGTAATAATTCTTAATGCAATAAAATAATCAAATTATCTTTTGTTTAAAAAAAAAGGTAATATTGTTTCTTACTCCATCCAGCACACAGATATTTTTTTAAATGTAGAAGGTAATGAGAATTTTAATAGCCAAGTCATAATGCTAAAATTGAGTTTGACATTTTTCAGTTAATTGCATCAACCACGAAAGTGATTACAACCCTTAAAAACATATCTAACTTCCACTTCCAGGAAGATGCAATAGATGCACTTTTCTTTATTCCTTTCACTAAGTACAACTAAAATCTTTGTTTATATGTATAAGAAAAAGAAAAGACAGAAAGGTAAAGAGGATAAACAAGACCAGCTAGAGGACTGGAGACCTGAAGAACAACACAGTGGTGAATTCCTGAGTTTTCTTTTTGCCTCATATATCCCAGCTTGAAGCTAAAGAAACCAGCAGCTGGAAACGTCAACAGGCACAGACCAAAAAGACAAAAAAGACTAATTCTTAAGCCAGTGAACAAGAAATAGGCAGCCAAGCAAGACAAAAATAGTTCCTCTACTCCAGCCA
Source organism: Pteropus medius (assembly GCF_902729225.1). Taxonomy (NCBI): domain Eukaryota; kingdom Metazoa; phylum Chordata; class Mammalia; order Chiroptera; family Pteropodidae; genus Pteropus; species Pteropus medius. Next base: position 25,204,354 of record NW_024354502.1, on the reverse strand, counting down.
AATACCACAAGAAACAAAGCTGTGACCCTAGTTCCACCCATACCAAGAAAGGCCAGGCGGCAAGCCTAAACTGCCACCCTTGCCAAATTGTAATGAAGCACCCTAAATCTCCTGCCCCATCAGATGCTATCAAAAAGGCCAAATAAGGAGGTGAGAATTTGATCTCCACTAGATGACCCACCACTGCAGTGTCAGTGGAGACCATGTGGAGAGCCTGAACATTCATCTTCACATGGCAGTAACAAGATGACCCTCACTTCTTTGCTCGGTTGTCAGAAGAAACCCACTGGTAACAAGTCCATACCTCCCCATCATCTCAAAGGAGGCCATGTAGGGAGCAGGCTCTCCTATCCTCAGATAGCTACCAGTTTAGGGCTACTGGAAAGCAGGCACCCCTATACCACCATAAAAAGAGATGACTTCAGATGTCAACAGAGGCCAAGTGAAAAAGATTGACTTTTACCTCTACCTGTCAGTGAAAAGTCACCCTCCCTGTCCCCTGCTAGGACATTGTCAGTGGAAGCCAACTGTAATAGAAGTATTAGATAAGATCCAGAGCCTTGTAATATAGTAATAGTAATAATAATAATAATAATAATAATAATAATGTCTAGGTTTCTCACCATATCAAGACCCAAGAAGATCGCAAATTGAATTTAAAAGGACAATCAATAGTACTGTATTAGTTTGCTAGGGCTTCCATAGCAAATACCACAGTCTGAGTTGATTAAACAACAGGAATTTATTTCCTCTCAGTTCTGAAGGCTAGAAGTTCAAAATTAAGATTTTAGTAGGGTCAGTTTCATTCTGACGTCTTTTTCCTTGGCTTGTACATGGCTGTCATTTTCCAGTGTATTCACTGGATCTTACTCTGTGTATGTCCATATCCTCTCCTTTTATCCTTTTTCCTTTTTTTTTTTTTCATCAGAGCATAGTCATATTAGATCAGGGCCCATCTGTGTGACTTCATTTTAATTTAACTACCTCTTTAAATATTCTATCTTCAAATGGAGTCACATTCTGAGTTACTGGGAGTTAGGGCTTCAACATATAGATTCTGGGGGTTGAGGAGGACGCAATTCAGTTCATAATAGATGCCATTCTGACATGACAAAAATGTTAGAATTATCTGACAAAGATTTTAAAGAAGCTATCATAAAAATGCTTCAATAAACAATTAAAAACATACTTGAATAGGAAAAGAAAAATAGAAACTCTCACAAAAACAGGAAAGGGATAAGAAAAAACAAACAGAAATTATAGAACCGAAAAAATACAATAGCTAAAATTAAAAATATAGTGGATGATATCCTCAGCAGAATAGAGAAGGCAGTGGAAAGAATCAGCGGACTGAAAAATGGAACAACAAAAATTACACAATCTGAACAATGAGATAATTGAGTATTAAAAACAACTACAACAACAGAGCCTCAGGGACCTGTGCAACTATAACAAAGATCTATCATTCATGCCATCAAAGTCCAAGGAGATAAAAAAAAAAGATGTAGTTATAAAAGGTTGAAGAAAATGGCTAAAATCATTCCAAATATGACAAAAGATGTAAACCTACAAATTAAAGAAAGTGAGCAAACCCCCAAACATGATAAGCATAAAGAAACCCATACTAAGACATATCAACTAGTCACATCTCTAAGAACCAAAAATAAAGTGAAAATTTCAAAAGTAATATGAGAGAAAAAATTGAAATGACAGTGAATTTCTTTTGCCCAAGGGCAAAAGGAAGTGACACATTTTTCAAGCACAGAAAGAAAAGCACTGTCAACCCTGAGTCCTATATCCAGTGAAAATAACCTACTGAAATAAAAGGGAAATCAAGTCATTTTCTTTTTTTTTTGCATTTTATTTATTTGTTTTTTAACAGTAAGGCATATATATATTTACACTGTGTGTTCACCTCCCATAGTCAGATTTCTTTCTGTCACCACATATTTGACCCACTTTACCCCACCTATCTCCCACCTCTCCCCTCCCCGCTACCTTCTGGTAACCACTAATCGATTGCCTATGTCCACGAGTCTCTGTTTGTTTGTCCTGTTCATTTGTTGTTTTTAGATTTATATCCCACATATAAGTGATATCACATGATTTTAAACTTTTATGTCTGGCTTATTTCGCTTAGCATGATTTCAAGTCATTTTCAAATGAAGAAAAACTAAGAGAATTTGTCACTAGCAGATCTATTGCAAAAAAGTAGCTAAAGGAATATAAAAAATATAATAAAGTTAGGACCTTAGGAACATCAGGAAGGAAGAGAAAACATGGATAGCAAAAAAATAAATGCAGACTTTCTTTGAATTTTCTAAATTATGTTAGACAGTTGAAGCAAAAATTATTAGCAATGTTCTACGTAGTTCCAAATGTATGTACAAGAATTATTTAAGTAATTATATTATAAATGAGGAAGGATAAAGTTTTCTATACTCCATTTAAGCTGATAAAACCAGCAAATTTCTATGTCATGTTTATATAATGTAATACCTAAAGACAAAACTTAAAAAAAGCTATACAAAAAGATACACTTGACACTCTTTTTAAACAAATGATAGAATAACTAGACTGATAATCAGCAAGGATGCGGAAGAACTAAACAATACTACCAACAACAGAATTTAATCAGCATTTATGGAGCATGCAACCCAACAACCTCAGAATACGCTTTCTTTCAAGTGCCCACAGAACGTATACCAAAGCAGACTATATCCTAGGCATAAAACTAACCTCAAAAAAGTTAAAGAATTTAAACCACACAGATTTTTTTTCCTGAAAACAATGGCAACAATCTAGATATCAATAACTAAAAGATAACAGTTAATAAAAAAATCTTTAATCAATTGGAAACTAAATAACATAATTTGAAATAATCCATGAGACAAAGGAATGCCTCAAAGAAAATCAAGAAATATATTGAACTGAATGGAATAAAAATAAAATACATCAAAATTTATGGAACACAGCTAAAATAGCACTGAAAGGGAAATTTATAGCACTTAATGTATACATTACAAAAGGAGAAGACAAATCAAAAATCTAAGTTCTTCACACTCATAGACACAGATAACAATATTGTGGCTGCCAGAGGGGAAGGGTGCTAAGGGAAGGATGAAGAAGGTAAAGGGGTCAAATGCATGGTGACAGAAGGAGACTAGATTTTGGGTGGTGAGTACACAATGCAATATATCGATGATATATTAGAGCATTATACCCTTGAAACTCACATAGTGTTATTAACCAATGTTATTCAAATCAATTTAATTTGAAAAATCTAAGTTCTTACCTCAAAACTTAGAAAAATAATAGCAAAATAAACCTAAAGTAAATGGAAAGAAATAATATAGATAAGAGCAGAAATCAATGAAATTGAATAAAAAAACACAATGGAGATGATGAAACAAAGAGCTGATTTTTGAAAAGATCAATAAAATTGGCAAATCTCTGGGAAGAATGAAACAAAAAGAGAAGACACAAATTAGTAAGATCGGGAATCATATAAGAGTTATCACTATAGACATTGCAGACATCAGGAACATGACTACAGACATTGCAGATACAAAAGATAATAAGGAGCAACCTCACACATATGAATTTGACAACTTAGATGAAATAGATCAATTCCTCAGAATTTACCACAACTTCCCCTACATGAAATAGGTCATTTAAATAGCCCTGTAACCATTAAAGAAATTCATAATTTCAAAAGATTCTCAAAACGTAATTTTGAAACCCAGATGATTTCATTGAGAATTCTGTCAAAAGGTCTAAGAAGAATACACCAATTCTAAATAATCTCTTCCAGAAAATAGAAGAGTTTCTAATTCATTTTATTAAGCAAGTATCATGCAATTACAAGAAAAAAAAGAGACAAAAAACAATACGAAAACAAAAATTTTGCAGACCAATATCTGTCATAAATATCGACAAAAATCTTTAACAAAATATTAACAAGTGGAATTCAACAAAAAATAAAAAGAATTATACACCACGAACATGGAGAGTTTATTTCAGGGATGAAAGAAAAAGTCAATCAATGTAATCCAAAGAGACTATAAAAAATAAAGATCACATGATCACATCAATGATGCAGAAAAGTCATTGGACAAAATTCAATACCTATTCTGATTAAAATTTTCATAAAAATGGGCATAGAGGGAACATCTATAACTTAGTTTTAAAAATCTTTAAAAATCTACAACTAACATACTTAAAGATATAAGACTGAATGCTTTCTTCCTAAGATCAAGAAAAAAGCAAGAATTTCCATTTTTACCACTCTTATTCAACAGAGTGCTAGAAATTGCAGCAATATAGCAAGAGAAGGGAATAATAGTTATGTAGATTAAAAAGGAAAAATTACAATGGTCTCTATTTGCAGATGAGATGATTGTCTCTGTAGGAAATCCCAAGGAATTTAGGGAAACAGCAACAACAATGATAACAAAAGAAAAAAAAAAACCTCTAGAATTAATAAGAGAAAGTTGCAGGATACAAGATAAGCATGCAAAACCAATTATATTGTTTTATATTAGCATGTGCATTTGTACACTGAAATTAAAAATATAACATTATTTACAATCACTTAAGATATTTAGGTATAAATCTAGTAAAACATGTAAATCACTTATATATTAAAACTACAAAATACTGATAAAAAAATCAAAGAATATCTAAATAAATAGAAAGATATAGTGTAGTCATGGGTTGGAAGATTCAACATAATAAAAATATCAATTTTTTCCCAAGTTGACACACAAGTTTAACAAAATTTATGTTGAAATCCCAGAAAGATTTTTTGTAAATGTAAAGATTATTCTAAAATTTATATGAAAAAGTCAAAGGAAATAGAATTGCTAAAACAATTTTGGAAAAGAAGCATAAAATTACAGAAATCAGTTAATTCAATTTCAAGACTTATACAGCTATGGTAATAAAATGTGTTATTGGTTGAAGACATAGACACATAGAGTAACAAAACATGGAAATACGGCCACACAAATATACCCCACCTATTTTCTACAAAAATGCAAAGAAATTCAATGAAGGAAAAACGACCTTTTCCAAAAATGGTGTTGGAGCAATTGGACATCCATAGGCAAAAATACTAACCTTAAGCCTCATAACTTATACAAAAATTAACTCCAAGTGAATCGTGGACTCAAATATAAAATGTTATACTATAAAATTTTTAGGAAAAGGACACAGGAGAAAATTTTTGGAATCTGCGACAAGGCGAAGAGTTCTTAAATTTGACATCATAAGTATGATTCATAAAAAAAATTGATGTTAGACTTTATAAAAATTAAAAACTTTGCTCTGCAAAAGACCATGTTAAAGGATAAAAAGACAAGGTACACTCTGGAATAAAGTATTTGCAAGCTACATCTCCAACAAAGACCAGCATCTGGAATATATAAGAACTGTCAAAACTCAACAGTAAAAAAAAAAAAAAAAACTCATTAGACTATGTGGGAAAGATATGAACAGATATTTCACAAAAGAAGATATACAGACATCCATGGCAGATAATTGCATGAAAAGATGCTCATTGTCATTATTCACGAGGAAAATGCAAATTATAATTTTTTATGATGAGTTATCACTACACACTTATCGAAATAGCTAAAATAGAAAATGATGCCAATACTAAATTCTGATGAGAATTTGGAGAAACTAGATCACTCATACATTGCTAATGGGAATGTAATATGATGCAGCCAGTCTGGAAAACAGTTTGACAGTTTTTTAAAAATGCAACTATGCTATGAACCAGCAATTGCACTTCTGGGCATTTTTCCAGATAAAAACTAATGTTCACACAAAAACTTGTATATGAAAGTTCATAATATCTGTATTTGTAATCCCTCCAAACTGGAAACAACTGAGATATCCTATAAATGATGAATGGTTAAACAGACTGTATTATATTCATGCTGTGGAATACCACTCAGTAATAAAAAGGAACAAGCTATTAATACATATAACCTGGAGGAAACTCCAGAGAATTCTGAGTAAAAACAAACAAACAAAAATCCTAAAAGATTGCATACTGTATGACTCCATTATATAATATTCTCCAAAATATATAATTATAAAAACGAAGCACAAATTAGTGATTGCTGTGGGTTAAGAAAGTGGGGTGTGGCTTAGACGGCAACAAGAGGGATCTTTGTGGTGATGTAAATGTTCTGAATCTTGATAGTATCAATATCAATATCTTGGTGTGCTATTGTGCTATATAGTTTTATGAGATACCATTGGGGAAATGTCTTCAAGAGCACATGATATCGCTCTATATTATTTCTTACAACTGCACATAAACCTATAATGATCTCAAAATAAATAGCTTAATTGAATGATATATTCCTTTCCTCAATTTGAGCTTCATGTTGAATTAGTCAAATTTTTATTTGTAATTCATTTGTATAATATTTTAGAACTGATCAAGATATGAAAACTTCTATACTATTTACTGCATTTTTCCCAATTTTTGACAGCCTAGAATGAAATGTCTTCATGTTCAGTGCATCTTGGGGGACTACAAGAAATATTTAACATTACTCAAAACTGGGGTGGGGGGAACTTACTCAGGCCACAGCCTTTTTTTTTCCTAGTGAGAACTTTTATACTTTTCCTCGAAATTCTGAATCTTATAATCATAATAACAGATTGCAAAAGGGCTAAATATTCACAATGATATTTATTAAGTTTATATAATAATTATAATTGGTTCTGTAATCTTGGAAAGAAAGATCACATAAAGATTCTTTCAGAACCTACATGGAATCAGTGAAATTTTCCAGGCTAGTATAACATTCAGAATTTTATTTCCATATTTTCTCTTTTTTGTAAATATAAATAGGATTGTATTGAGTAAATATTTGTTGAGATATTTCTGTATGTCAAGTACTAGTTTAATTGCTTTATATGTATTAATCATTCAATCTCACAATAACTCTAAAGATAGAACTATCTTTATAAACATTTTTACAGTTAATGAAACTGCCGTAGAGGGGTTACTTTACTTGCCTAAGATCACATAGCTACTAAATTTAAAAGCTTAATTATAATCCAAAGCTATCTGGTTTCAAAGAGTATACTATTAACTATTAATATTATATAATATCTATCAAATCATGGCATAATATAGGCTTTTTGACATATTTGACATATGTAGGAATTAAAAAGAATCTTAAAAGATCATTATTAGCTGTTCTGGTGATATCACTCATCATCTGTTGCATACATTTTACCATCTTAAATCACAGTCACACTAGTGAGGGATATCAGAACTTTAGAATAAAAGAAGTAAAATGAACCTTAGTTCTGTCTTTGGTAATATGAGTTAATAGAAATGTATATTCCAAGCTCTAAGTGGTTAATGGCTTGGAAAATTAGTGGCCAAACTGGAACTTAATATGGGTCTTCTGTGTTCCTAACCTGTTTCTGTTAATCTAATATTCTCTTAGGAAAAGAAATGTGAGATAGTGAAATGACTACTCTTATGACATCTGCCACAGGACATCCCAACTTGTCCCTTAAAGCCGTAGGCATTGCTAGGGAAAGGATTTTCCTTTTTGTGACACTATGTTCAAGGTGCCTCTGGATAGTGCACTTGTGCTCCAATGTGACACAAAGATTAGAAAAATGTTACTTAATTCCTCTTACAAACTGTGTCTATTCCTAATACCATGATGTGTCCAGGGAACAAGGCAAGCAATGATGGCTTCTTTTTTCCCCCAGGTGAGTTCGTCCCAGAGGCTTTTAAAGCCTCATGCAAATGAGCTTCTGCCAAGCCTCCTCCTTCAGTGGCCTGATGTGCCCAGACTGTGCTGATTATTAGATGAAGCCACATGATGTTATTGTCGTGTTGTAAATTTAAAAGACAAACTAGTATAGTGCACTATGTAAAGGCTATTATCCGTCTGTTTTGCCCTCTGTCTACAAAACTAAAAGTTCTAATGTTTTGATTTACAGACTTCTGAGTTATTATGAACCTTACAAAAATCTACAGAAAAAAAACAAACAAACATATTCAGTTTATATACATATACAGGCATATATCTGTGACATAGATTTAATTTTCTTTCAAGCACATTTCACTTATTGTCTAAATATTAATAAGTTGAACTTACTATTATTTGTTAAAGGTCAAGAACTCAGTGATCCAAGCAAAATTCATAATGAGATTTTACATAATGGAATATATGACTCCAAGAGACAGTGATTTGCAGATATAGAGTATGATGCATCTTATCCTGTGGGCATTTTCCTTTTATGCATGGGTCTATGTACAGGCAGATATAAATTCATTGTTCTGCATATCAGATATGAGCTTCTTGTAGAATGCATTTTGATTAAAATGAAGTGTTGAAGTGACAATGAATGAGCTGCCCAAATTATCTTCACCAGTTTCTCCTAGAACATAGGACTTCTATTTAGTCAGTGCCTAACCTATTGACTTCATAATAAAGATCAATTTTGATTTTTCACAACCTTTCTGAGAAGGAAGCCCACACACCACCTTTAGCTCTGTGATGACATGTTTGTTGCCCAGTGCTGATAGAGCCATGGAAGAATGGCCCCTGATTAAGATCTGTTTTGAGTCAGCATGACTGTGGTGGTCAGTATCAAATCTCAATGACAAATGCAAAGATTGGATTGGCCATACGATAGGCTTGGTTATTAATCAAACATAAATGAAGTACCACAGTTCAACCTGAACCATAAAACTGTTCAAACTTTGCCATGCTTGTCTCTGATCTTAGCTCTCTACAAAGGCTGCAACAGCTAACAAAAAGTTGTGACCATCAGATGTTGAATAATCAATGTTCAGGGCAAGGTTAGACTGTTTTGACATCAGAGTGACTAGGTGGTTTCCTTTGACACTGAGAATTTATGCCATATTCTAAAATTCTAGAGCAGTTATTTAATTAAATGCAATTATAAAAAAGAACCAGGGAACCCATAAAAAGAAACATTTCTCAGGGTAATATTGTCAGTACACACCTCCTTCCAATCATAATTTAATCATATTCTAAAACATTTCTTTTTAATTTGTACACCTAGATACAATATATAAAACAAATAACTCAGAGCTGAGTACAATATTCCAAACCCAATGTAATTTATACAGAAGGCTGGATATTTATTACTGATGCTAGAGGTTATTAAGTTATCTGAAATGTATAGACTTCATTTCTGTTTTCAAGAAATAGAGATTTATATTGCTTATTTATTCCCAGCTGTTGAATATCTGAGTTGTGCTCAGAAAAGAGATTAAAAATATTTGATAATATCAGTGGCCAACATAGCAGCAACTTGGGGAATTTCACCCAATTTTTATCCAGAATAGGCTTCTGAGTAAGTGTATGTGAGTGTCTGATTGTGAGTGTCAGACCCAATAAAAGACACATGTTTTGACAGCCTATCATGAAATATTCTATTGGTTTATTCTTTTTAAAATGTGAAAAACTCAGTTCTTTAAGATATTTTCCTGACTTAGGTTTTTTCCATTGCAATAGTATAAATCTTCATAGGAGCCCTGACCACTAGACCAAGTCCCTGGGCCCAGATTCCATTGCAGCTTTGCTACAAACAATCTATGTGGCCTCAAGTGAGCCATTTAACCTTTTGTTATTTATATTTTCTCATTTGTAAAAAGAAGTTGAAATTTCAGAACTTCATTAGTCTATGTTCATAAACAGAGCTATAATGACTTATAATTCCTGGATAGCCTACCTTTTAGACATGGAGAAGATAGATCTGAATTGTTGATACCCAGTCCATGTACCAGATTTCTTATTAACACACACAATTTCCCATTTCACAGAATTTTGAATGCAAGACCCATTAAGGGTGCTTGTTGTTGTGCCAATTCGATTTCAGAAATCACAAACTTTGGCAATGACTAAAATCAGAAGACAATTTTGCAACATGTATTTATTCTTGAAATGGAAAGAGCTCCAGGTTATGTATAAATCTTTTCAACCTCTTGGGTAGTAACAATGCCAGCATGGAATTATGGAAAACAATGATATATACTAGAAGGATAGATCATTGTTTGTAGATAAAAACATGCACCTATATTTCTGTCCAAAACTTTACTAGAGCATGCTTAAAGAGGCTTGGAAATACCTGAGAGTATGAGCACACATTCAGAAATCTTGTTAGACATTTAATCTTGCTTGTATGATTTGTTTTGTGACTGCAGACGGGCTGCATCCTCACTGACAGTGTCCATGACCAAAAAAAATAAAAATGCCTTGGTGGGAAGTACGTGGCGGAAGAACCCACGACCAAGAGCCAGAGGCATTGAGCTCTAGTCTCAAATTTAATACTAACAAGCTCTATGTTAAAGATCAAGTCATTTTAATTTATTTGGCCATAGAATTAGGAGAAAATTTACAGTAGTCTTCTTTTATCCATGGGGAAAATGTTCCAAGACCCCAAATGGATGCCCGAAACTAAAGGTAATACTAAACTTTATATACTGTTTTTTCTTATATACACTTATCTATGATAAAATGAAATAACATATTAAAATACTGAACGGAGATATATTTTTTTAACTTAGAATATTATATTCAGCAAAGATATTCTTTCAAAATGAAAGCAAAACAAAGACAATTTACGATTAACAAAAACTGAGGTGTTTTGTCACCAGTAGACTTTCACTACAAGAAATGTTAAAGAAACTTCTTCAAACTGAAGGAATTCCGAGTAATTTAGATTGAAACTCTAATATCCAGGAAATGGAGCTTAATACTCCCTCCCAAGTTTGAGTGTGGGCTGTGCTAAGTGACTTTCTTTCAAAGAGTAATGTATTGACAGAAGGTAAAAATACATTTACAGTGAAGAAACACGGCAAACATGACCTTGGCCAAGTGATGAAAGTTAGTTAATAGTGGCATACCAATATTTGTTTCTTATTTGTGACAAATTTATAATAGTCAGATAAGAGATTAGCAATAGAGAAAACTAGGTGATGAGTATACAAAAACCATCTGAACTATCTTTGCAACTTTTCTGTAAATCTAAATGTATTTACAGAAGGGGAGAGAGAAAGAGGGAGGGAGAGAAGGAGAGAGAGATAAAATGGCTTGCTCTTTACCCTTATAATGATTACAGGAGGTTTGGGTAAGAGAAGCACTCCCCACCTTTGTTCTGGTGATTAAGGGAGTATGAGTGAAATAGGATTTAAGAGACACCTGGATTTAGAATTTGGTTTGTTTTATATCAACTGGCAGAATAATCTCTTTTTGCTCTGATAGGCTTCTACCTTCAGACACTTCCCAGCCTTCTCTCTGCCTAACCAAAGGTAATAACTTTTATTAATCAGTCCTGCCCTTATACAGGGAAGCAGCCCTGAGTTTTCAAATAGAGTTGCTGGAGGGGGTGTGGAGGGGATCCTAGAGGAACTCTATTCTAACACTCACACGCATGGGTAAATATGAATGTGCACACACAAACTTGTACAGCATACATGTACTGATAGAGAAACATTCTATAACACTGAATATCAAAAGCAGCAATTATTTTCCCAGCTACCAGATCGCCACCCCAACTCCACTAGCATTTCGTAAGAGGAAAACAATCTTGTAAATATAGCAATTTTTTTCCTTCTCCTAGCATACATGGAGCTAGATGGATTGATATTAACTTATGAGGGCATGGAAAGAGTAGGATATGATCATATAATAAACATCCAAACTTTTTCAATGAACTACTCTGTGGTTTTAGCCTTTGTTCATTCATAGCCTCCTAGCTCCCAGCCTCCCCGCCCCCGTAATGTGTACCTTCCCTATAAAATAATCATAACTTTCTATTTCCAGAATATCCTTATTGATCAAGGTGTTAGTTTCTGTAGCATTCAGTAATCTTAGCTAAAGACCAGAATGGCTCATTTTGATGCCTTAGGTGAGAGCCAGAATTTTCAAATGACATCTGACTCTTTTATTAGCTCTTAATCTTGCATTGTATTTAGAAGCAAAAGGAAATAGTGGAAAGTTTGGGCTCTAGAAATAAACAAGATTTCAAATCTCTTTTGAAAACTATATAAACTCTATAACTATGGACAAGTTACACAATATCTTTGGGTCCTAATAATTTTTATTTGTAAGATACAGACAATAACCTCTGTCTACCTTATAAAGATGTTTTGAGATTCTGAAGAGTTTATATACAAGAAAATTTTCATAATCTTCTAAGAGATATAAAGTTTTGATAGACCAAGAGTCACAAATATTATGATGATGACAATAATACCACATGATTGGGCATAGCATTGTCATTGCCATTTGACAGATATTAGATTCTCATCCCTGCTTATTATTTAGAATACATCTGAATCTGCTCTATTTAGATAGCATATTTGTTCTGACTGGACATTTCATGCTGTATTTCCTGCTCCTGCTGAAACAAATATAAATGAAGTAAAAAAAATATGTAGCTATGGGGGGGATTTCTTTCCCCCACCCGTGCCATATTTCTTATTTTTCTTTATTTTTCTTTTAAATTGTTACTTATTTACACTAAGATCTGACTCTCCTCTGGTGTCTACTGAGATAAAGCTCAAACAGATCAAGAGAAATGCAAAAATGATTTACAAAAGTGAAATCAGCAAAATATTCACAGCAGTAAAAAGAAAGCTGATGGGAAGAAAGGAGGGAAAATAAACACAATTGAAGTAGGTAGACAGTGAACTGTCTCCCATCAGCCCTACCTTCATGAATTCTGTTCAATGAATGAATAGATGCGTGGAAAGGTAAGTATGTAAATGGTGTTCAATAAACATACTTTAAACTCATATATAAATTAATTTGAAACTTACATTATGGAAAAAGTTGTTTGTATATGAAATCTTCTGCAACTGTGAATTAGAGGAGTAAAATTTTTTTTTCAGTATGACTCAAAACAACAAAAAATAGATAGCTCAAGGATTTGAAGAAATTCTGTTTTGTGATTATTAATGCTATGGCTTGTTTCTACCATACTATGGTTTATGACTATTTTATTTTAATTATCTAGGCAGTTTCCCAGATATTTTGAAAGAGCTCATAAATATGTGAATCTATTTACCATTTTAGCTTTAAACAATGAGACTCAATCCACAAGGTCATCTAACATTCTTCTACCATTCTTTGCTCCCTAAAATACACCATACGTTTAATGTCTTTTATTCCATCACATTGAAGATATAAATGGCATTTTGCTGGATCACAGAAATGATGTCCCTATTATATTCTCTCATCAGATCACTGACACCATAAACTGTAATGGCTTCTTCAGCACTATTAACGTATCTGGCATCAGCCTATATTGGGGAAGTCCTTAATCCTGCAAATGGTTGTTAATAACTTACATTCGCACAGAGCATTTTCATCTCAATCTTAAAGTAATATATATACAGAAAGTGGGAATCCATCCACTGCTGCAAAGACAGCCATTTATAAAATGGAATGCAACAGCTGGATAGCTACTACTCTGTCACAAAGCCAGAGATGAATATTGTATTTAATATATGCTGAATTAGGCTTCTGAAATTTCCTCTCACTTTTAAGTGAAGGTTAAAACGGGTCACTGTGACCAATATTTCTTTATTTGCAAAAGGTAAAGCTACTGAATTTGATATTTCCCATTTTTCTGGTTCCTTTCTTAGACCTGAAGTGACATTTGAAGACATGCTGGATCTGACACCAAGAATTTTTACCCAGAGCATCCAGAAAGAATGTCATCAAAGAGTTAAAAAAAAAAAAAAAAAAAAAAAAAAAAAAAAAAAAAAAAAAAAAAAAGCTGAGAAACAAAGCCAGAATGTAAAACTATAGAACAGTACCAACAATAAGGAGGACAGAGCAGATAAGAATCAAGCCAGGAAGAGAAACAAATCAGAAAGTTTTATTGACAGTAGGTCAAGGCAAAGAGTTTAGGATGCTAGCAATGAACAAGAGAGTATGAGTGTGGAAGACTCTATCGGTTGCTTACACTATGGTGCTTGAGTACAACAGTGCCCATTCTGTGACCTGTACTCAAGAATGGAAATATCGTATTGATCAATGATTATTATTTTTTATTTTAACATGGAATCTCCTCTGTTTTATGTGGTAAAAGTACATTGATTTCAAGGTATCCTAGCAATCAATCCATATGAACTATGAATAAATTACTTTTAAATTAATTTTTGGTGGTTATTCTAGTCTCTCCTGTTGGTGTAGAGAAAACATCAGGCCTCTGGTTAAAATTAAACAAACACAAACACACACTGAGTTTTCTAATCGCAACTAAACCAGAACATTGCTCTTCTGAAAAGAACATTGGACTTAGAAGCAAAAGATTTGATTTTGAATTTGAGCTCTGTCATTTCACAGCTATGTGATTTGGACAACGATTTGAGGTCTGAACATTCTCATATGAAAAGTGAAGACAGCAGTACCTAGCTCAGGTTATTATATCAAGACTTGAATTAATGTATATAAAAGATCCTTGGAAAAATTAAGCTCTACCATATAAATATGAGAGATTACTAATGGCTTGACTAGTGACGTATTTCTTTACTTAACCTCAGATCGCTAATCTGTATGACCTTAAATACTGGATATAACCTGAAATAGAAATGTAAATATACTGAGATGAGTTGTTTCCGAAATATCGGAAAAAAATTTTCTTGAATATGCTTATTAATGGTGAGATCTTTTAATATTTATGGCTTTATTCTTGGAAGATTAAATTACTAATATATACCACATAAAATTTTAGAGTGGAAATACATGAGACCTCTTGACCTTTAAAAGATTTACATGACTGCTAATGAGAATATGTGAAATATATAACAGTCTATTAGAAAATCATTTGGTCTATCTTCATGTCTGATTCATCAAGCAAATGTTGATTAAAAAAGGGTCAAGATCAAGGGATATTTTTCTGATTAACAATAAAAAGATACTTAAAGATTTATTATTTAGAAATCTCTAGGACAAAATTGTATAAACAATGAAAATTTCTAACATCGAGAACTCTTACAATATAGTGAGCTTCTCTCTTCCTACCTGATTGTATTTCTTTGCATAATCCTTTTATGTTGGAGACTCTCTGTTCATCTAAGATAACTTAATGGGGTTATAGCCTGAGGAGCGAGTGCAGCTGAAGCACTAACTTCATTAGTTTCTTGACACTACCTGTCAGAATTCTGGCTCCAGACCAATACAAGGTAAATTTAGACTGAAAAATAAGGTTACAAATAAGGTTGCAAATGAACATGTTTGGAGAAGAGACTGGTGGCTAAACTTCTTTTATATGAAACTGTGATAATACATGGTTGAGGGCTTAAGTGCTCATAAAATTCTTAATAAACTATATATATCCAAACTAGATTGGAGATTGCTTTGAGAGAGAAAGTAAATAAGTTTTTCTTTTTATTACCAAAAATACAGAGGTGAGCAGGAATAAATAACCCCTTACTCCATCCACAACACACAAACCCTTTATCAACATTCTAGTTAATTAAATACATTATAACATCAACCGTGAAAGCTACACAAAGCCAATTCTAATATTTTTTATATTTTTGCTACAAGAACGACACCTATATGGCACATTTAAATTTTTTCTTGATTAAAAAAAATATATATATATATTGTGACTTAAAACTCTTTCTTAGCTGATAAGTATTATCTCTTATGTTCCTGTAGTACATTATTTCGAATACCAAAACACATGAACTCTATGCATGCAAATCTAGAGATGGTATGTAGTTGAGTGATCACTAAATTATTCCTCATACCAGGATACCTTTGGTAGTGCAAGGGCAACAGGCATAAACCAAGATTGTATGGACACCTAGGGAAGTCAGTGTCAGTGTCTACGGTGCTGAAAAGTTCAGCCCCAGATTTATGTGCATTTAAAAAATATTTTATTGTGCAGTAGCTATCTCTATCTCAACCTATCTCTATCTCTATCATCTCTATCTCAATCTCTATCATCTATCTATGCATATCAACAAGGCAATTCAAAGATTTTTATAGAGTATACTGTGTCTAATGACTCAACATATTATATATAATGTGAAATTGAATTTTCACCATATACTGCCAATAATAAACAAATGAACCATTATAGAGTTTCTCATTTTTCTGTTCTGATGGGCTCTTAATAAGTACATATTTAAAATAAGTTCTGATTCCTTTACTTGCTTGGAATTTTTTTATTTTTAGTGAATTATTTATTCAGGGAACAATGATTACTTATTCTTAAGGAGCCTAAATCCTTCTCTCCTGAAAGCACAATGCTGAATTTTAAAAATCAAATTAAAAAGTCCCATAATGATGGACAAATAAAAAGAATATTTTTTCACTTTTGATGGCATTTCCTCATATTTAATAAAATGGGTAATCATGAACTAAAAGAAATGAATCAAATTTGTCAGACAAGATAATTAACTTCTCTGTTTCACCTCTCTCTGTTCTGTAAGGATTATTAATATTAAGACTATAAGACTTGTAAAGGTATGAGAGCAATAACAAAATCTCTCTCATAAGGTAGTTATGAAGATTAAGTTAGATACTATACATAAAGCACTTAGACTAGTGCCTGGAAAATATTGCTTAGAAAACATTACATTTGATGTGTCCCAATTCAACTCTTCTCTTCTATAACTGAATTTTGAAACAATAAAAAATAAGACAGAGAATTCACTGATAAAGGCCAGAATCACTTTTATTACTTATAAAAGGCAAAACTGAAAGATTTAACTTACATCTGTAGACAAGTGAGCTTTTTGATATATATCTCCCAAGACATCACTGAACCTATAAGACTTATGGTGTGCAAGAACAGAAGTAAACACATACACTCTATGGGCAGGATTGCTCCCAAGAAGTAGGGAAGAGAAATGACTAGGTGATTATATCATCCAGACTAAGCTAGGTTTATTTCTGGCCCACATGACATTTTCAAGTATGGTCAGCCTTAGGGATATGCCTCACATGCATTTCACTTTAGGACTCAAGCCAATAGAGTAACTAATATCTGGAACACTGTGTATGACTATGATAATGGTGAAGGGAGCTTGGTGAAACACACCCTAGCTGTTAAATTCCTTACAAAAAATAACACATCAGTTTTTATCACACTATATTGAGAAGAACAAGCCATATGGTCAAGCTTAAACTTAAGCAGGCAGAGAAGTTTGATCCTGCTATATGAAGAAATAGGAAAAAAAAAAAGCATATTTGTGAATCGCCCTACAAACTCTCAAAGTTTTCTCTCCTTGTCTTTAAATATTTGGTTCACTCTTCTTATACACAAAATAAACTCACCTATTTCCCAAGGAAGGCAACCCCAAAGTCCTTATAGTCAAAGAATCAAGTTAAAGGATAATGTGAAAAGCCTATATATCAGGCCTAGATATGACTCTGCTTGATCCAGACAACTATGAAGTACAAAGATAAGTTATTTTTCCATGTCCTCACCCCCATATACAATATAATCACATATACAATATAAAATTGTAGGCCATAAATAGGACAACCTTAACATTTCCCCTCAGAAAGGGGTAGAATGGAGGATAGAGACATCCTGCTATCACTAGCTCATAGCAATTCTAAATCCCACTGGGCAGATGTCAGATGAACCCCTTTCCCTGACAAAGATAATATTCCTGGACTATACCTCAACTTTGATCCATGGAAAAGACACCATAATCCCATTTCTATGACACTCGGTGCTGCCTTCTGGAGAGATCCTCTTTGTTTTTCATCCTCTTTGACAACATCTGAAGAGGACATTGGAGAACAAGCCCTCTTGGGATGCAGAGCAGCTGCTTCAGCTTGCTTCCTGCTCATAGAAAGCTAGGATTCCAAAAATATTTTTTTCTAAGTCTCGAAGAGTCAGAAACTACTTTTAGTATTGTTTCATAGTTTACCAGACAGTATAATTCTCCAGAAAATCACCTATTTTCTAATTATTCTAATAAGATTCATGTCTAATACCCAAGACTGAAGGCTTTTTTTTTTTCAAAGCATGCCTCTTTCTTTGAGCTTTAAGTACTTTGAGCTTATTAAACTCAATGGTGAGAACCACACCATTAACCTTTATTCCCTGAGACATATTTTCTAACTGGGTACTACATTAACCTATTTTTTTTCAGGTTTTAACACTGATGGCTAAAAGTCTTGATTTTATTTTTACTAGCAAGGCTGAGTTTTATTAGCCTTTCAGCTTTGTCATTCAAGGAGATTCTCAGACTTATATTTTGCCTATTGAAGAAAGAAGTACTCTTGTTATTCTATAAGTTCCTTCTCTATTTTCATTCTTTCTTGCAAACTAATTATTCCATTCTGACATTGTAGTATCTTTTCAAATGCAATAAACAGTAAGCAACATGTAGTATTAATGTTCTTTTTTCTAATCTCCTCATTAAGAACTATAAGCTAATTGGATACCTATCTACCTTTTGAGTTATTGTAGGTGATGCTTTTCAACAAATATGCCATTGAATAACATGGATCACAATATTTTCAGGTTTGCATCAATTAAGATAGGTTACATTATCACATGGTAGCAAATCTTTCCAATCACAAGGACTCATGCTATCTGTCCATCAAGGGTTGTTTGGGGGGCTGTGCTCTAGTCCATTCTATTTAATGATTCAGGCAACTGGAGCAGACCCTATCTAGTCCTTATGGCAGGGGAAAGAATCATTGGCCTAACTTCATTTGCATGGAGAAATGTAACCCTCTTGTGTATCTGACAGGAGAGAATAGCCCTAAGAACTTTACAGCTACTCATGCCCAAGTTCTTCTTCCAACTCACTGAAGGGATTATGTCTCTATTCCCTGGGAATGAATGAATGAATGAATATTTTATTTAATATTACCAAATTTTGTCCAGTTGAATTGACCGATAGAGCCCAGCAGAGAAAACACAGTATTTTGTGTTTCTTCCTTTTTCCATTCAGCATATTCTAATTTTAATTTCTCCTCTGAGCATCACTGTTTTGTCATCCCAGTGACATACTGACAATGGACTCTGTCTAATGACAGATTTAAATATTGCTTGTAAATGGTCATTTTCTCACTTTGTCACATGTACTTAACCTATAGACATTAAACTTCAGACAATGTGGATAAGCCATTTGAATCCAAGTGTACTGTTCACAATATTCTCTTTGCCCTAAATGCTAAAAGCAACTTGAGACATAAGACCTAGTACCATCTACCTAGGCCTGGCATTAAAGTACATAAAAGTTGAGAAAATCATAAAATTAACTTTTATCCATCAATCTCCTTGCTTCGACAATTATAAATATTTTTTCCCAATCTAATTTCATCAATCCTGACTCTCTACTTCTGTTGCTGCTGTTGCTGCTGTTGCTTATTTGAAAAGAAAACAAAACAAAAACCTTGTCATTTCACCCATAGACACTCCAGTTGGCATTAACAGCTGGAACCTCACTAGAGCTCTGTAGAAGCTGGTTGATTTACAGTTTAAAAGCAGCAAAAATTGTTCTTCCTTCTTCCTTTCTATCTCATTGAAAACTTGTATGTCTGAGCCTGCCTATCAAAGCCACTATGAATGACAGACAAGTGGAGATCACATTTCCCACAAAACCTTGTGAGGCCAAGAGGATGCAGACTGCACTCAAGCTGCCTGTACATGTAAATGACTAGATCTTTGCTCATATAGTCAGGGCCAGCTGGTGTTTGGGTAATTCTCCTAAGGCCTATTGTCTGAATTTTGGCTGAGGTCTACACTCCTCTGTCTTTACTGAGTCTCAACCTTTTACTGAGGCTTGCTCTCTCTTCAGTATGGAAAAAACCTTTGATAATACCATTGCTCTTACTGAGGCCTGTGCTTTTGCTGCAGTCTGTGAACCTTTGTTCAAGAAGAGCAAGTCCTACACATCACCTACTGAATACTCGATGTGTTTTAATGAAGAATCTCCAAAGCTCAGTTGCATAAAAAGCCTCAGTCACTTCTCATATGTTTGAGTCTTCTACATTTCATTCACGATCTCTTTTCCAAATCCAGCAATTCACGCAGCAGATATTGGTGTGTTTTGGTTGGTTCAATAAATAGCGTCCTTCTTGTCTACCTCAGTTCTAAACTATCTGGGAAATAAAACAAATGGAGTGAGGAAAACGAACTTGGGCAGAAGACAAAATCTCACCTTTATTTACTGAAAAATCAGGTATTAGAGAATGTTGCTCATATATGTAGTCAACTGTGCTTCATAATATAAAAAATAAAACTAAACAGATTTACCCATTCTCAGGCATCTTCCCACATTGGGGCAGGTCCTTGTAAATTGCATAATATGGAAGAACAGAAGACAATGTAGAATCTGTGAGAGCATGGCTGCTTCTAAGAGGAAGGAATGAGGAAAAGACTAGGCTATGCATGCCTCATTTATCTTTCCAAACACAACCATCTGATTAAGTTACTTAGAAAAGAGTAAGTGAAGAGACAATGAAGGACTTTGAGTGTCATAATGAACTTCCATTTACATGGAAGAAAATATCTAGAAGGAAAGGGAACTAATTCTGTTGTGGTTGTTTCATTTTATTGTAGGTATCAATCATGCCTTACTATGAACAAACTTACATTAAAAAAAAAAAAATTCCTAGGTCATGCAACGTAGACACAAGCAGAATGAGGTTTCTTAATGTGCAGCAAAGATATGGAAAAAGAGATTGCACGAGATTGGCACACTAAGAAATTTCAGGCCCTATTACCAGGACATTAGGCCTGGGGGACATAGAGAACTTAGTGGCAAATTTATTGTCTTACCTGGTAGAACTGTGTCTGGGCATTGGTATGGCTCTTTTACAGAGAGGAGGATAAAAATCAAGATGCTTTTTGGAGGGCTTCTTAGGTGTGGTAGATTCCTAATGCCAACCAGGGTGCTGATAGAGGGTTCACCCTGAATAAGTTCTTATAAAGAATATAAATTCTCCTAAAGCCTGGGAGAAAGACTTCTTTACATGTATACTTTGCTTACGCTGTACTCATGTATTTATTTATTTGATTGTAGTAAAATATACATAACATAAAATGTACTACTTTAACCATTTTTAAATGGACAATTCAGTAGCCTCAGTATATTGACAATGTTGTGTAACCAACATCACTGTCCTTTTTCAGAATCCGTATTTTTTTGATGCTTAATAATCCTTATGCATTAAACTGAGCAGAGCCCTTGATATAGGGTACAATATCTTCAAACCCAATCTCAACTTCCTTGGATCTGGGAGAAAGAATATTATCAGCATCATGGTCATTATCATAACCATTGTCATCCAAAGTCATCCCATAAATGACAGAACTGGGTATAGAATCGAGGCCTTATAATTCTTAATCCTCTGGTCTCACAACAGCTCCTTCCTTACTGCTTGCAACAGATGTTTTAAATTCAGTTGTGAGAGAAGTAATTCAAAGCCTGACCAATTGCTTTAGTTCCCGAAGCATTTTTTAAAAAGGGACTTTAATCACTTATTCTTTGGTTTTTATCTAAAGAGGCAAATACATTTAAATAGTGAATACTAGACAAAACGTAATTCCAGAAAGAAATATCAGGCAACTTTTACGTAAAGACATGTGTATAAACAACGGAATACATTATCTACTGCTTCTTGGTCTCTTTCTGTGAAAATGGTACTATTTAAATCCAGACACGTTACTTTACTGCTAATGCGTGGGTGCTGAAAAGAATCTGCTCTGTTTAATATTAGCAGTGCAGGCATGTAGTTCAAATAGTTCGTGTGTTTCATGACTCCTCTTCTGTTTTTATTTCTAATATCTTTTCTCATCTCCCTCCATCTAACTCCAGGACTTTGCAGTAGTCTGAATAAAGAAAGGTTGATTCATTTTTAAAAATCAGTTGTAGAAAAAAGAAAAGCATTTTTCAATGTTTCAGACAAATTAATGAGAGTTTAGTGCAAATATGAACACCTAATCTATATCACTTTAAAATAGACTCATTTTCTTTCTTTTTTAATTTATAGGCAGTTAAATTCACCTTTTTTTTGTCATAGAGTTCTGAGCTTTACGCATGCGGGGACTTATGTAACTGCCACAGACAGGATGCGGGGCTTTTCCGGCCCCCCAGCTCGTTCTGTCCCCGCTCTATGCAGAGCCTCCTCCAGCTCTAAATCCGTGGCAACCACGGATTTGCTCTCTCTTCCTGTATCCTTTTCCCAAATATAAGTGGACTTATTTTTAATTAAAAAACTCAGTATTTCAATTTAGTAAAATGCTTGTTTCACTAAAAGGATAATACTGTTTACAAACTTTTACCAAAGGATCTGTAATATAACTGTCTCCATAAGTGATGCTTATGGTCCAATGTTAAATCTAGTTTCTTTGTCTACTCTATATTAAATTTAAAAGACCCATAATTATAGGACTTTGGAATGGAAATAAGTTTTGGGGGTTTCTGATAGATATTTCTGAATATTTGGCTTTAAAAGGGCCTGAAATTTCAAAGTAGTTTCTCCTCCATTAAGTCCATTTTTAGTGCTCTATCAGATAGTAAAACCGCAAGCGTTTATATCCAAAAGATCGAATTTCGAATGTTTCAAGCTGAGAGGAAACTGAAAAGAGATCTCTACTATATCACTAATATAATTTCTTTTTGTAATGACTGAATAAAATCATCAATTTTGGGGAAAGTCTCAGTTCTCTGGAATTCGCACAATGAATCAATCTTAAATGTTTACATGTTGCCTCAAAGTTAAAAAATTTGCATTATTGTGCCTGTGAATGATATATTCAGATAATTCAAGATCTAACTATATTGCCACTTGACTAAACCACCTGAAATAATAAAAATATTATTTATTGGACATTCAGACTTAATAGATATTTTGAACCCCCTCTTAATTTTTAATATATGTGTAATCACCATTTCTTTGATGGTCAGTATGGCAAAACTGTAATATGCTTCTTCATACATGACAAAAGCATCAACTCTCAACAACTAAGAATTGATCCTATTCTCAATGGTCAGTGTTTGTGTCAACACTAAAAATACATTGGAAAGTATATCATTGACCACCACATATTTTTGTGATTACCGCAATGTTTATATTCTTATAGCAATATCTTCCTGACCACACACAGAATGGGTACACAACCTACAATCATGTTGAGCATGATGGGCCTGTAGTAGTCTACATCATGATTTAGAAAATAATCATAAAGTAAACCTAAAATATTATCCTCTGTATGTTATGCTTTCAATGAATATTTGAGAAAATGAATATTAAGTTGCTGAACATATCTCTCTTATATATGTATCTTTCAAAACATGCAGCTGATTCATCTTTTGACTTTAGAGATTTTACCCAAATATAAGGCCACATTTCTACTCTATTGAGAGAAAGATATATGTTGATAATTGGATTTCTACACCATATGGCATTGCTGTTATGTAATATTCATTAATGTCTCTTGGATAAGGGTCAGAGCATAATGTTTGTTAGTAACTTTTAGCTGATTTTACAAACTTCTCTGTTTCGAAGTGAGTTAAATCTCACTTTTGTTAGGAAAAGTGCAACTTTACATGATGCCTCAATGGCATCAATTTTTATTTGAAAGCATTGTTTTGCCCTTGTTAAAGAAAAAGTCATTTGGATTACGTAAGAAGTACTTCGTTTAAAAATGACATGAAAGACTCGATAAATTTTAGACTACCATTTGATAAAATTTCTTAACAGCAAATAAACCAATCTGAATTCTTAAGTATTTGTATTTATACTTTCAATTTCACCTCTTTTGGGAGTTACATATTACAAACCCAGACTCATTTGTCTTAGTACACAAAAAAATTACATTCCATGTTTGTGCTGAAATTTTCTTCAATATTTATATTAATGATATTTTTGAAGATGTAATATTTTCATCAAAATTATCATTTTACTACTTTTTTCAATAATCATTGATTTTTTTGTATGAATGAGAATATAAGGAAAACAAAAGTAGCAAAAAAGAGAACTTTAGCAAATACACATAACACACAATTTTATGGAATTATGGTTGAGATAAATGAAATGTTACTGACTGTGAGCTGAGTATTCCAATTATCTATTATTGTATTACAAACTACCTCCAATATTTCGAAAATGACCTCTCAATCATATGTCACTATTTCATGGGTCAGGAACAAAGAAGAGCCAGATAACTTTCGATTTCCATGTAGTTTTGACAGAAGTCGTCAGTATTCAGCTGGCAGATGGCATGGTTTGGAAGGTCAAGACAACTTTATTCTCATATCTGGAGCCTTGTCAGGAGTGGCTGAAAGGCTGGGCTCATCTGGGACTATTTATCAGAGTATTTACAAGTGGCTTCTCCTAAATGACAGTCTTATGGAAACCAGAGTTCTTACATGGTAGGCGTCTCAAGATTCCCAGAGAGTGTTCTTAAGGGACAGAAAGTGGAAACTGATGGCCTCTTAAGGCCTGGACTCAGAAACTGACTGACTATCACTTCTGTCATATTCTGTTAGTCAAAATATTCACCCAAGCCAGTCCTGTTTCAAGGGGAAGTGAGTAAGAATCCACTTCTCAATGAGAAAAGTGACAAAGAATTTGTGATCACCTTTCATCTATCACATTAAGGCTAACTGATCAAGACAATCTTGGTGGGACACGGGCAACTTTTTATAATTACAATTATTATGAGCACTGTAAGACTTCTTGGTAATGCTCATAGATAGTTATGTGTTTTACATTTGTACAATGGATATGGTAAAGTTACTTAAGTTCTTTTTTCTCCAAAACTGTCAAACAATTTATGGTTTGATAAAACACTAGGGACCATCATTGGTCACTAGACCACAGTATGAGAAGCAAAGTTGTATCACATTCTATTTTTTCTAGCACTTAGAAAATATTCAACATGCTCTAGGAATACTGAATTTTTTCATTACACAAGTATAGTTTCCAAAATTAAGGAAATTGTTAATTTGTTTAGCTAGATTAACAATCTATGGTGTAGGGTTTAGGAACTTAATATAAAATTACCTTGAATATGTATGATAGTCAACAATTTAAAAGTACTTTAATTTTTATTATTGCACTTGTATTTTATAGTAGCCTTATAGTATTGAAGAATTGTAATTAGTATTAACATTTTCTTTTTATAGATTATACTTGTCTGTTCAAAAGAAATAAATAATTTCCCCAAACTCACAGTAGGGGTAAAGTTGACCTTTAAAATTTCATTTAGTATCAGTTTATTCAATATTGATTTATTCAATATTTACAGAACACTGCTGGATTACATGAAATAATGTATGTAATTGCCTAGTCCTAACAAATATTATTTCTTCCCTCTTTTCTTTCTCATTTAATACTTATCTCAGTAAAATAACCGATTATACCAAATTACACTGAGGTGTAAATGATTAATAAGACTTACTAGGACATCAGTTTTGAGATATATGTTTGTCAACCTATAATGAATTTCTCTAAATTAAAGAGTTATTTCTTTAGGTACCTAATTTCAGGCATAAGAGAGTTGGTGAGCAAAGGACAATCTGAGGTAGAAAGGTTTGTATGTTTCATAAATCACATCTTATAGACAAAAATCGTATTATACCTACATTTACTAGAGAATCTAACTGTCTTGGAATATTTATACTGAAATCTCAGCAAACCCTGGGACTGTTCTGAGAACAGCTAGCTCCAAGCATTGTTTTTGGTTTGTGGATCCGAATGAATGAAAAGGCAGGTGCTGCACTACTTGGCCAGTCCTGCTCCAAAGAATCTTCTCAGAATTGAGCTTGGGGTGAATAGAATAAAGGCATATCCAAAGTCATCTTGCTCATTCAGAGTTATGCTTTATCGTAGCCTGGTTCTATCTTACAGGGTTTTTCAGTTGCTTATATCTTTGTACTTGATTATTGGCTGACTTGTGATTATTAAAGCTAAAAATAAAGAAATAGGATGCTCTATGTAGCAATCTCTTGTGATACTCTCACATGAATTCATGGAAGGACATTTAGATATGGGAACTATCTAATCTCAATCAATAAATAAACTCTTCACAGCTATGTATTTCCGGAAATACCTTGCCTATCATATCTAAATTTAAAATTTCAAATAGACAATCCAATTCAACATAATATCTAGCGAAACGTTAACTCTTAATTCCCTTGAGCAGAATGGTTTCCCTATGATTCCTTGTACTTCTTTGTTTATGACCATCTTATGGATTTTCTTGAAAATTATTTAATTAAAATCATTCATTAAATTTTTGCCTGGTAGTGTGCAAACATACAGAGGTCAGAGAGTGTCTTTCTCATTATTATGTCTTCAAATTGTAAAAGTTGACAAATTATTGAATGAAAGAATGCCAAATCTAAATTAAGTCCATGCTGTCGTAAAGCACTGTAGTTAACAGAATTGCTAAAATTATATGTAGAGTGTCCCAGGCCAACAAGAGACAAGAATGACCCAAGAAATCATAACAGTACCTTCAGATCCAGGAAAGAGAGGAGATAAAAGATCTTATTTGTTCTGGAAAAGCTCACTGCAGTCCAACTCGAGCAAAGCACACAGCACAGTTCTGAATTCCGTAGACCGAATGTTTATGGATTTGGATCAACTGAGATTATAAGAAACAAACATGTGTTGTTCTCTTCGATTTTTAAAGAACAAGAGAGCAAAGCAGCAACTCTGTCTGTTGGAGGAAAATCTGAAATGAATGTGCTTATTCCTTGAAAGATGTCTCCCCTAACTCTACTGAAATATTAAAATGTACCAAAATGTTTCAAAACACTTTTTAACATTAGAACATTTTTGTTAGTAGTCACTTTTAAATAGTTTTCTTTTCTGTTATAATATAAATAAATGTTTTTTAAAGTTCTCTTTCTCGTCTACAGCCATGCCACTCTGAACACGTGCAATCTCCTCTGATCTTGGAAGCTAAGCAGGGTCAGGCTCGGATAGTACTTGAATGGGAGACCACCTAGAAAGACTAGGTGCGGTAGGCATAAAAAATAAAATAAAATAAAATAATATAAATAAAGTTCTCTTTCTCTCCATTTTTATAAGGAATTTTTATGATAGACTTTATTACATGGTAGTTCAGTACTCCAATGCCAAATATTCAACTTAAAACTTGAGAAACTGACTAATAGGTATTGTGAAGAAATATATGTTGTTACTATCCTGAATTCAAATAGTTTCCATCATCACCAAAGAACAGATTCTGTTCACTGTCCCCTTCTGCTATGTTTTTCTCCTTGTTTCTCTGGGGAACATCTCTATGCATAACTTACAGAATGTTTGAAAATTTTTCAGGAGGAAAGAAGATAAATAAATTTGCAATATTATTTTGGAGAGGAAGAATGGGTAAAACTGGCACCGAAGCACTCTCCAGATTAATTAGATAACAAATATGCAAGTCAAACATAGTTGACTCTTTTTTCCCCCTGCCTGTTCACATGCTGAAAACCTTCGCGATTCCAGACTCCATCTGTGTTCTTCTATATCCTTCATTGTCGTTTGTAATGAAGAGTTTGCAGTAATTTTTTAGGAGGACCACTTTGTTAATTGATTTTTAAAACAGAATGGAATCTAGATCAGCTATGCCCAGCTACCTGGATATTCAGAGGCTATAACAAACATATTAAAATCTGTTCATGCCAGTAAAAAAAAATACATATGATATACAGAGAGAAGTTATCTCTGAGTGAGTTAGAATCATTTTGACTAAATTTCTTCTCCTTGAAGGGGGAAATTTTCCTTGGAATTAATTTACACTAATAAAAAAAGTTTATTTTTATATTCATAATTTTGAAATATGTCTATATTTAAATAAACTACCAAAAGAACTGATGACTCTATTTTATTCTTAGCTTGGTTTGCCTTTCAGAATGAAAGACAGGTTTTATTACAAGGAATGAAAAAAGGATCCCATCTTTAAACAAAATTAAAAAGAGCTGAACTCAATGCCTTCACAGAGGTGGCTGAGCCCTCATAACTTTATTTCTTAGCAATGTTTTCATAGGTTGACTACATCTTCAGGTTTATAGCAGAGATCTAAACAGGCAAGACTTTGAATTCAGAATGAATACTCTCTGAGATGGGGCTGCTCACAGGGGTTCAGTGACCCTGAAAACTAATTCCTCAGCAACAAACCTTTCAAAAGGAAGCTTGTGATTAAATTGATAGAATGGCAATTGGTAGTTTGATTAAAGTGGGAGGAAAGGGGACAAAAAAACCCTTTACCTTTGAAAACAGAGAAAAATTCTCTGATGCTAATTGACCCAGGTTTTGCTCTAAAGTGGAGCACTTTATTCTCTATTGAAGAGGCTGAGATTTGGTGACAGAGAACCAATCACTTCCCTCTCCCATCCATAAAGAAAGGGTAGAAAGAGCAGAAAAGGTTTAAAGGGTTTGCTCATTGGCTTTCTTGGAAATTATAAAAAAACATCAACACAAAAAGAAGGAAGTTACTACCTCTCCTCTCATCTATGTCTTCCTTTAAAGTTATCTGTAATTTTAGTTCAGTGAATCTCAACTCTAGCTACACATTAGAACTATCTAAAAAGCATTTTAAAATTCCACAGCCCAAACTTCACATCCAGAGATTTTGTTCTAATTGTCCTGGGGTGATAAGAGGTATCTGTGTGTGTGTATTTGTAAAGGTGCACACATGCATGTGTATGTATAGGATCCCCACGTTTAAAAAAATATGCAATTTGAGATTCAATGTGCTTAGTTCAGTCCTTATTATTCCTGTACACTAAAAATAAGAGATAACTGTGTCTTGGTTAATATTACCACCTGTGAGTTTTTTGACGTCTACTGTGTCTTTTTACATCAAAGTATCCCCCACAATATCTTATCTAGAAGCTTACGAATCTTTTTAATAAATAGAAATGTTTCATCATTCTTTCAGTAGACCAAATAACTCCTTAATAATGGATTTACATTAGACAAAAATGCCTAGTTTGGATTTTTTTAGTGGAAATTCTTTCCCAAATGTATCATATTATTTATGTTTTCTATTCAAACCATTGATCATTGTGCTTATTACTTGAATTTTTTTTTTTTTTTAAAGTGGCTTTGGAGAATACAAAGGCTGCCGGCAGATCTGTTGTTGATAAGAATTATCTGGAAGCAGAAACACATCTTATCTTCACTCCATCAACTTCAGTGACTTCGCAAGGCGCTTTTATTCAATGCAGAGGGCAGGTAGACTATAAAACCAACACAGGTAATCCATATACACATTCTCAGTTTCACTTCTGCTTGTGGGCCACACTGTTATCTCTCTTCTCTCTTCAGTGACAATGGACTTAAGCTTTCCTTCCATAAAAAAGACCCCAACTCCCTGAGCAGATACCATGCCCTATAAACTTTATTATGTAATAATAATAACAGTAATCATCATTACCATAACATTGACCCTTGGTTTTCATGGTGGAATAAAATCATGTGTGTCTACTTTTCTACTTGAGAATCACCCTCAAACAACAATCATCACAGATATAGAATAAAAACTTTCTATTTAGCAAATATAGTCAGTGAACTAGGGGATATCTTTAACTCCAAAGCTCAATAAATGACAATGGAAAGCTGCTAGTAAGGGATAATTAGTTATCAGGGCAAAAGATTATTAAACATGTAAATCTGAAGATAAACAAGCAGATTTTTTCTCACAAATTTCCCTCCAATGCT
Organism: Pteropus medius; assembly: GCF_902729225.1. Lineage (NCBI taxonomy): Eukaryota > Metazoa > Chordata > Mammalia > Chiroptera > Pteropodidae > Pteropus > Pteropus medius. Next base: position 25,174,658 of record NW_024354502.1, on the reverse strand, counting down.
GAGAAGCTAGAGACACTGAGATCACTGAAGGAGGCAGACAAGGTGGGGCATTATAAAGGCATATGAAAGACTACAGTAAAACAGTTGAAAACTAAGCTTCCCAACATCTCTTGTATAGACGGACAACAACTTTTTCACTATCTTCATAGAAAACAGGGAGAGTTATTTTGTGGAAAAAATTAGACCAGAGAGACTCCGGCCTTTGGTTTACAGGAGGGGGCAGTACAGGTGAGATGTTAACCTGGAGATAGAACGATTAAGTAAAATTTGTATATTTTATAGTGAGGACTTCAGCTTTCTTTCCCCAACAAGTTCCAGGAGACCTACAGTCTGGTTTAAACCTCCCCTCTTCCACCCCGCCCAAGGCAGAAGATTAAAAAATTCATCTGGAGAAACTAAATCACTAATTCTTATTAGACCCAAGAAAGCTGAATCTAAACCAACAGTTGGGAACGCCTCTTAACCAGTCATTTTATACTTGCAAGCCCCAATAAGACTGAGAAATTGAGGCCTGGGTATCTCAGACTGTGAAGGTACAGTAATGAAGAAAATGGGAAAGTTAGTTGAAGGTATATCAGAAGCAGTTGGATACCCCAGACTCTCCTTCCACACTATTGTAAGCAGATTGCAACAAGGGACTCCCCGATTCCCATTCTCTAGGAAACACCTTGTACAACTTCTTCCTCTTGAGTTTGGGAAGAATTTGTAAATATAATGAAATATTATTCCTTTGATTCAGTTTCTTTATATGGCAAAAGTGATGGGGTAATTGCTCCATAATAATATTATACAATTTAAAACTCTAAGATTGTAGACTGGAGAGAGATCCATGCTGGCTTTGAAGAAGTAGCTACCATGTTATGAGAGGTCCATGTGGCCAGGACCTGAGGGCAGCCTCTAGGAGCCAAGAGTGACCCTACCCAGCTACAACCAACAGACAGCAAGGAAACAAGGACTTCAGGTCTATAAGGAGTTAAATTCTGCCAACAACCTGAATGAGCTTGAACACAAGCTCTAGATGAGAGCAAGGTCACCTGGCACCTTGATTTCAACCTTACGAGTCCCTGAGCAGAGGAACCAGCAATGTTAAGCCCAGACTTCTGACCTACAGAACTGTGAGATAATACGTAGGTGACTTTTAAGATGCTATGATTGTGTTAATGTGTTACTCAGCAATAGAAATCTAATATAACAACCCAAACAAGATTGTCAGTATAGGGTGAGATACTTACAAAGACTTTGTATTTGGAGACACCAAAGTTAGCTGAAAGTGAGTATACTGTAGGGAAAATCAGGCATATTATCAGGAAATTGGCAATAAAAAAAGTGGAACATCAAAACTAGGTAATTAAGGAGATTTTAATAAAATGTGTGGACATTAGAAAAATGAACAAAAGTCAGGGTGGTATTCCAGGACTAGCAATATCAGAGAGCCATGACCACTCCTGGCATGGAAGGGAGGGGGTACATACCTGCACTCTGAGAGTAGCTGCAAAAAGGGCTCTCTGGCAGGAGCCTTTGCCTTCAGTGGAGGCATGCAGCCAACCTGAGGTAAGCCAGCATGAAAGAAACTGGAGAACAGAAACTCAGAACGCCTCCTCTCTCCCTCTAATCTCCTGATAGCATCTGCCACAGAGTGAACCAAATAAGAAACCAGAGCTTAAAGATGTTTATTGGTGTATTACATACATGCTAGCCTTCCAGGAGAGTTGTCAGGAGGAAAAGGTAGATTGGTATATAAAGGGACAGACAAAACTTATCCAGCAAAATCTACGATATGTGCCCCTTAGCATCTTTGTCCCTTGTCCAGATAACAGTTATGTTTTCCTTATATAGGAGACAGACAAAGTCCCAATAGCTTCTGTGTCATCACAGAGTGATATAAATTTGAACACAGTCTTAATATTGCATTCTTAAATAAATTAGTAGGAGAAAAGGGGAGAAAGAAACAATTAAAAAACATAAAACATAGCTGCATAAGTCCCTTTCTAGAGCCAGTCACAAGGTCTATTTGAAAATCATAGCTACTTTTCTCACCACCAATTTCACCCTGTCCAAGCAAGAAACTAGAGGATAATGGGAACATTACCAGAACGTAAGTGTGCGGCTCACCCATTTGAAAGAAGGCTATTAAATACAGACTTTAATCTAGGTAGCCATGTGCTTAGCTAAAATTTGAAGGCTGTGTTGCTAAGAAAGACAGTAAATGCATATCTTTTCTAAAATAAACCTATTGATTTAATACAGTTACCTTTGGACTCCCAATAGGATCTTGGTCTATTATCTATTTGTTTTTGCTCTTGTCTTTTGGTTTGAATTGGATTTTTAAAAATTATCTTAAAGATTTTTAGGGGAGGATGTATACCCAAGGTAAGTGAAGTGAATCGTTGAAAAGGAAAGAGAGTGAAGGGAATGTCATCTCATTCGATATCAGGACATAGTATAAGCCCATTAAGATAATGTAACTATAGTATTGATAGAAGCATAGACAAATGTATCAATAGAACAGAACAGAAAATCCAAAAGTAGATCTCACTATATCTTTTAAATTTATGTGATAAAGATTATAGTTTAATATAGATGTTAAGGGTATATTATTTAATAAATGTTATTTGTACAACTGACTACACAATTTTAGAAGATATATTTGAATCTTTATTTTACATCAAATGTTAAAATAAACTCCAGAAAAGATTATGAAATAAAAAGCAAAATCAAATCTTATGAGCAGTTAGAAAGCTGAATGAACAATCTAAATGCATAAGTGACCTCCTTAATAAAGACTAGAAACCCAGAATAGAAAGAAATAAGTAAGAAAGGTTATGCTCAACTGCATAAAAAAAAAAAATTGCAATATTCATCAGAAACCAGGTCAACAGAAAATTGATAGATTGGAAGAATACATGTGTAACATAGATGACATAGAATTAGTCTCTATAATAAAGAACATTTATACGTTGATATCAAATCCAAACCATTTGATAGACTAATATGAAAACTTACCAAAAAGCAAATTTAAATGATCAGTAAATATATGGAAAGTTGTTTAATATCTCTGTTGAGCAAGGAAAGAAGTTAAAGTAACAGGGAATTATATTATTTCTTTACCCGAAAGCTTGGCAGCTGACGAGAGATGGAATATGTTACTAGTATTCCTGGAAAGGTACCTTGGTGGGTGGGATGTGGATATGGGCAAAGGAGAGAGAATACAGAACCTATGATTTGATTGTACTTATGGATTTATGGAAAATGTATGTGTATCTATTTTCTCAATTATATGATATTTTTAAGCTAATATATCAGTTCGTACCTAAGAAATCACTCTAGAGATACATTTACAAGGATGCATAAAGTAGTATTGTAGCACTGTTTATGATAATGAGTGATATAAACCTTAAAATTCACCATGAAGGTAACGGACTCATAATTATAATATATTCCCATTATAGAACATCACGGAATGAGAAATAAGGTAGAAAGGTAGACATATACATATTGAGGGTGAACGACTATTTAAAATGTCCAAGATATAAAACAAAATGTATGGTATGATCCCATATATATGTGAATGCATACTTAGATGTTTGAAAACATTTTTTAAATCTCTACTAGGATACATGCTAAACTCTTAATAGTAGTTACTGCTAGGGAAAGTAGAATTTGGGATTATAGCTTTATATACATTATATATTATGAATATATATAGATATGTAAATATAGGTATATTTGTCTGAATTGTTTGAGTTTTTCGTTATGAGAACAAATTCATAGATTATCTGTACACTGCAATAATTTTGTTAGAAATTAAATATTGAATTTAAGAAGCACAAACCATTTTATATTTGTGGTAGGCAGAATAATTCTTCCTCCACCCTCCACCCAAGATGTCCACATCCTAATGACTGGAATCTGTGAATATGTTAGGTTACATACATGGCAAAGGGAAATTGGATTGCTAATCAACCAACTTTAAAATCGGGAAATTTGTATGGATTATCTGAGTGGGCCCAGTGTAATCAAAAGGGTCTTTAAAAGAGGAAGCAAGGGAGAGAATAGTCAATTCAGGTTGATGTGTTGTGAAAAAGAGTAAAATGGCCATTGCTGGCTTTAAAGATGGAGGAGGCGGTTGCAAGCCAGGAAATGTGGATGTCCTCCACAAACTGAAGAAGACGAGGAAACAGATTCCCCGATAGAGACTCTAGAAGAAACAGCCCTACTGACATTTTAATTTTAGACAGGAAGACCCATTTCAGACTTCTGAACCACAGAACTGTAAGAAAATCAATTTGTGTTGTTTTGAACCACTAAGTTTGTGGTAATTTGTTACAGCACCAATAGGGAACTTATGCAATAGGCATTATCTCATTCAAAATTTACAAGAAACTTAGAAGATATATACAACTGTGGGCCCCAGTTTACGAATGAAGAAATCGCAGCTTAGAAGACCTGTTTAAGGTAACACAGCTGGTTTAAGTCCTGTGGACAGGACTTGAATTATTATTTCATGAGAATCCAGAGCGTGGGCTTCTCTCCACTATTTTGTGTCCTCTAACCTGTAACCCCAGTGCACGGGGCTCAGGGGTTGGGCACCAGCAGATGTTCAGTATCAGGTGAGTCAGTAAGAATACAGGTTTGGGGTCAGACAAATCTTCATTTGCATACAATTACTAGCTATGTGGCAAAAATTACTCACTCAATTTAAGTCTGTTTTCTCATCTGTAAAATAGGAGAAATAATTTCTACCTTGTAGGGTAAGACAAAGCATTCAATGAAATGATGTATGAAAAATGTCCAAATAAAGACTCTTGTATAGATTGTTTTTAAAAAATATTAGTTATCGATTGTGAGAACTATTACTTTGTTATGATGACTCTGGGAAGCCTGTTTTTCCTCTAGATGAGGTTTGGGGTTTTGTTCATACATTTTTTGTATCTGTCAGCTCCTGATTCAGAGATGGTGGTTAGTGCCTGTGGCATAGAGTGAATTAAAACTACAAACTAGGGAACTGCTAACTGAGTACAAGTGTAGAGGAAGTGTCTTTTAGTGGTGTGAGCACCAGCGATCTATAATATGAATCCAGTCAGTAGCAGAAATGTACTATTAATAATATAGATTTATCTCATGAGAGCATATCATAGAGGAACAAAAGAAAAGATTCTCTGAAAACTTTTTTCTAAACTTAAACTAGGTAAGCATGCTATAGGAACCTAGAAAAGGGGGCATCTCTATCAGAATCTAGATTGTGTTGACCTTCTGTTTTCTGACCGTGGGACCTCAGACTGAGTTTTCTCAGAATATCATTTGTCTCTCATTCAATAAACATATTCTGTTGGCCTAAAGACCACAAACTTCAAAAATTCTCTTGAAAAATTCCCTTTGGTCTCTCAGTTCTTTACCCCTAGGCCTTTTTTTTTTCCTAAAAATTTTCAAAATATTTCTGATATATTTTTATTTTTGAAAGTTTTTTTCCAGAGATAATTCTTATTCTCTACAGAAGATCATTCGAACTTCTTTTAAAGGATCCCTTTAGTTCTGGCCTGTCCAGTGCCTCATACAATGTATGACACTTAATGCATAACATATACTCAGTCTAGATCCACTGAGTGAGTGAACTACCAAATGAACTATGAGGCTGGGGCAACAGTTGTGGTCACAATAACTCATTCATGTAAATTGATCTCTTCCTCCATTTAAAAAGGAAGTGAGTGAGTGAACCTTCCTAAGGGACCTAGTGATCCAAAAGTTCAGACCATCCTGGCCATTTATATATGTGTCCCTTGGGCCTTATAAGAGAAAACTGAGAAAGGAAATAAAAAAAAACTCCTTGGGAATTAATTTTGTTCCAGAAAAGCTCAGAAGTAATAAAGTATTTGCATTGCTAATGGCTTTTTCAAAATGTGTTGACACCCCAGTGGGTTTGGGAGAGTAGTTTTTACATGTGAGAAATAACATTGACTTAGGTAATGTGATTCTGGGTTTTTGTGTAAAGTTCTTGTACTTGTAGTGCCCTTCATTCAACTAATCTTTGTCCTGTGTCTTGTTTCGGATTATATGAACCAGCTGCAGAGGCAATGAGAGCAGCAGGATAACTGAGCAGAATGGAACATTTATAGCAATAACGATTTATTAAGATCATCATTATTAACCATGACATGGGGTTTTCTTAATTACATCTATAATTGCTATAACTCCTAATGATACCATATGATTTGTACTCTAACATTGTAGAGTGCTTACTACGTGTTTCAAAGCTATTAAAAGAGATCTGTAGAACCATTGATAAAATATTCCTAATCATTTTATTGTTCAAGCTACATTGACCAACATTTTAAAATCTATACAAAATGTATAAATGAGCATAGAATCATAACTTTGAAGAAAGCTTCCAAAAAGTTATTTTATCCAGTCCACTGCCTTAAATATTAAACACCCAAACCATCAAAAACATATGGTTGTGATCCCCATTTAAAAAGCCACTTCATATAGACTGTTTTGTTCACTATTTGGTCATCAAGTTTTGCTATAAATTAACTAAGTTAGAGCAAATTACACACACACACACACACACACACACACACACACACACGCATATGTATTCCTTGGTGGGAATTAAAAAATTTTATACCTCCTTTATCACACTGAAGCCACCTAATAGTATTCACTTTTTAAGACAATACTGAACCAACTCAACTGTTTCAGCCCTTTCTTACAATTAATATTATTACTGACTTTAATCCCTTTGGAAGTTTTTGCTTTCTTAATATAAATTTTGTTATTTGAATTTAAGAGCAATGGCAACAAATCAGGCAGGGGGAAGAAAAATAGAAATGAAAAGCTCAGCCCACATCTTTAATTTAGTTATATTGATTCATAAACACAACCAAACATGTATATTGACTACTTAAATTTAAAAACAGTCCATATGCAAAATGTTGAACTGGAAGGTGAGCTCCTAATTAACCTGTAGGCTATCAACATTTAATGTTTTTTTAACTGAAAGTTTATTGGCAGAATAATGTTTCACAAAGAAACCTGAAAGAGGTTGAGACATTTAGCTGAACTCATAAGAAACACACAAACTATAGAAACAGGAAAAAAAAAACAAAACCTTAAGGAGAACTGAGATTATCATCTCTCCAGATACAACAGTAGCACTGATAAGTTACAGTAACTCTTCTTGAGCATTTTGTCTATGAAAATACTGGTTTACATTATTCTTATTCAAGAGGCTGCTCCTTACACATGACTCCGTGTCTCCTTATCATTTTTTCTCTTTTTATTCTAATTTTCTCTTTACTTCTCCAGTGTCACTATGACTGCTTTCAACATTTTCTCCTGCTCTTTTCTGGCTCTTATATTAAAAATTTTGTAAAGAAGGTTGAATCCAGTAGTCACTATCTAGTAAAGAAGAATACTATATGTTAAGATTCTCATGCCACATCACTTCACAGATAGCTGACCCAGCTTTTCAATGTGTCCCAGACTCCTTATCCAAAAATCTGTGATTAATCTAACAGAATCACATGACAGACATGATATCGTAGGTGCAAGAAAGTGACCATGACCACTGGTTTCAAATGAGGATGTGAGTGTGACAAAGCACTTTATGCAAATGCCTGGTAAACATGAAAAACCTCCTTACCAACCTAAATAAAAATTTTCAAGACTAGTGACAAAAATTATTGTTTATGTGGTCCTATGTGTTATACCACAGGGAATGTCATGCATTGATTTATTTGCAATGCATTGGTATTCTATATTGTGTTTTGTATAGAGGTCTACCAGAGAATCTTTTTTTTTCAATAATCTCAGAGATGATCTATAAAGAACACTGGGCTGAGTCCTGCATGAAAGGGCTAGTGAGAAAGATATTGTAAAAAAATAAGGAATAAGTCACGATATTTGACCTCATCATAAAAAAAATCTCATTTCATAGTAGGTTAGACACAAAAAATATGCAAATATAAATAGTACCAGGGAGAGAATAGCATTAGAGAAGGAAAGAAGTATAGGATCTCTCTGGCAACTTCCAAACTTCCACTGTATTGATGTTCCACTCGGAGCTATTGGGAGGTGAGGGTGGAGGCAGTAAATGTCACTGTATTGTTGAAAGCCAGTCCCAGCTTCAAAGGGAAAAACCTTCCCAGAGCTGAGGTCTGACAAGTGGAGGGTTGATCCTGCTGCCAAATGGACCAGATAAGCACAATGGGCTGGTCTTCAATCACTTTCTGGGGCTCTCCTTGCTGGTAAAGTGTCCTTTTGGTTCCAAGAACAAAAAAATTGGACCACGTGGACAGACAGATTTTAATGTACATTAAACCATCACACTTTCGAGATATGAAAGTTTTTAGTGGTTTAGCCATTTATTAATATATTTACTCATTCAACCAATTTTAATTGCAGATCTAATATATGTGAGTATATAAAAGTAAATCATATATACTTCTTAGCCTACAAGACATATAAAGAAATAATGTCAGCACATTTTATTATATAATTACATATAGAAATATAATAAAATTTTAATTCAAAATTTTACAGAAATTCAGGAGGAAACTGCATAAACTGGGTAATGATGTCAGGTAAAATAAGTTAGACCTTCAAGGATGAATAAGTGTACTCTAGATGAGAGGTAATGGTTAGTTTATTGTAGGAAGAGGGAACAGACTGTAAAAATGTGCACTTGTGAAAAAAATGGTACTTTCAAGATTACTGAGTTTTTCTATGGGATCAGAGTCAAGTTTATGGGTAATCTGGCAGAAGACATGGCTAGACAAATTATGTGAATCAATAATCACTACGTAATACACTAGTAAAGTTCCTATAAGCAAATTAATTGAGATTATATTTATCTCAAAACGTGTCTTGATAGTCATATTGTTAATATGAGTGTTCTTCCAAAAATAGATTTTTTTTTTATTGCAATCAAATTAGTGTGTAGGATTACTTGATAGTAACACTTTTGAAGGAAATTAGATATCACAGACATTTCAGCCTTGCCATTTACTATCTGGGTGATATTAACAAGTAGCTTAACCTTTCTAAGCCTGTTTCATACATAAGGAAGCGATAACAAGACTATATAAGGCTGTTGTGAAGATTAAATTATCTGTTTTGTGGTGAATATTCAATCAGTATAGCCATAATAAAATTTTTAGGGTAGTTGTTTCCAAATGTAGTTTAGTCAGAAAAATTTTTTCAAACATTAGAAGACCCTTTATGTAAAATGGATTAATTCTGAGCTGCTGTTTGAAGAAGAAGTGGGGTACCCAAAACCTGCATGGCCCCCTCTCTCCCAATCTCACTTCCACCCAGGTAACCTCTAAAGGGCTCTGCAGATCACAACTTGAAAAATACTGTACTATCATCAGCTGCCTTTCTTCAAAATGAATTACTGAATAAACAGGAGAATTGATCTTTATCCAGAGTTTTTTTCTCTAGAAGTTTACTTTTTATCAGTGCTTTTCCGCATCAACATTCAGAACACTTTTCTCTCTTTAATACGGGCACAGTATGGCACTTAAATCCTATGGTGAGTTTCAACCTCTCCTACTTTATGTTCCTTAAGTTAGTGATTATGATGAAATATCATTTAAAAGTTTTTGACTACATATATATGTGTGATACTTTCAAACATATCAGAAAATCCTTCCCTTATGTATGGACTTCGTCTTAGTAGAAAATTTCCCATGATAATATTGCCTGGCAAGTCAATGGTATTTAAAGCAGATTAGAAAAAGCCAGCCCTTTCTTTGCCAAACCCAGACCTGAGCTATGCATAGCTTGGAGGATCGAGCAATGGCTAGATTTCAGCCCTCACCTGGCCCTGAGGCTGGGGCTTTGGTTTAGTAAACTTCTCACATGATGATTCATGAAAGCCTTATTTATATATTATTATTTTTAGCTCTAACTGTAATTCATCGAGAGATATTTTTGAAACAAAAATGGATTCAAATTTATTCTAGATCCTGTTCCAAGTTTCACTTTTTAGAGAATTCTAAGCATAAGCAATATTTTAAAGCTATTTTTGTGCCATTGATGATTATAATAGAGGTTTTCTTGTATATCAAATTTTCCCCTAAAATGTCCCCCCAATGGCTTGGTTCAAAAGCTGAAGCAATGAGACACCATTGGCAAGCAGAAGGAGAAAAAAAAAAGAAATACATTTTCTGGTGCTAACTTTATAGGAATAAGTTTTATAATTGTTGAGCATTGGCTATCTCCGGGCAAGCCTTTAGGCAGCATATCCCATTAAAGTAGGAACACACATGTGAGAAAATAGTCACCCTATGCATAACCAATGAATATGAAACCTTTGAAAGTGGAGAGCTTTAGAATTATATTTTCAAGAGGTGTGTGAGCCTGAAGCGTTAGAATAGGAAAGGTAGTTTAGAGTCATTAAGAGCACTCACTAGGCATGGTCAAGATCTGGGCTTGAAAACACAGGTTATATCAACATTTGCCATCTGAATTCAAACTGTCTGGGCTTTGGTATCTTCATTTATAAAATGAAGATAATATTTCCCTCACACAATTGTTATAGAGAATAAATAAGATAACCTATATGACAGTGCCTACAGTTGAAGAGATATTACTTTGTTCTAAATAATTTATTATTTAGAATAATTTAATCTCAATTTCATCTTTATTCACTTTGAAGCCTAGAGCACTGATATGGAACTTTCTGTAGTCATGGGAATATTCTGGATTTGAGCTATCTCATACTGCAGGCACTAGCGGCTATTGAGCAGGCAAATTGTGGTCAGTGTGATTAAGGAACTGAGCTTTTTATTGCTTTATTTTAATTAATTGAAATTGAAATTCAAATAGACACAAGTAGTTAATAGCTGTTGTATGGTACAGTGCAGTGCCAAAAAAGGATTTCACCTCACTAGGACAGCCCCACTATATGTAAATATTTTTCAGCAATAAGTTTCTGAGAAAGACATTCTTTTCTGAAACATTTTTAAAGCAGGAAATTCTTAATCTTGAATCAATGGGCTACATAAACATCTCAGGTTATATAATAATAATGTTAGATTTAAAGTGTATTTTTCTGGGGAGAGCAATACCATTGGATTAAGAAAGAGGACTATGTCCCACAAAATAACTAACAAATTAACTAACTAACTAACTAACTAACTAACTAAATAAATAAATAAATAAATAAATAAAAGGAATATACTTAAGTTTCTTAAACTTTCTCTAAGTTTAAAATGCCCAAACTACTGTTCAGAAGGTAGAGGCACCCAAGCTATTTCATGCCCTCATATAATTACAACTAATTGTTTCTATTAACACTAAAATATAAGCTGGGTTTTCAGTAAAAATATGTAAAATATGAAATTCAAAGAAGCGTCCAATTGCTCCATTTTGATCAAAACTAGTAAACACATTTTTAACATATTTAATTACATTTTAATTAAATATTTAACTTTGTTAATTTTCTCTTAAATATTAAATAGTATGGAATAGTATAGAAATGTTCAAACTAGAAAGTACAATTCCCTCCCACTCTTACTCTGCTTCTACTCCCCTTCCCTGGGGATTACTATGTCAATAATTTGTTATATATTCCTCCAGACCTTTTTTCATGCACCCATATTTATATATGCACATGTGTATGTATGTTTTTGTGTGTAAATATTTATATATGCACATGTGTATGTATGTTTTTGTGTGTAAATATTGATTTCTGTTATACTATTTGTGGTAGGCTGCATAAATGTCCACATCCTAATCACTAGAACCTATAACTATATCACCTTATGTGCCAAAAGATCTTTGCAGGTTTGATTAAGGATCTTGAGATGGAGAGATTATCCTGGATGATCAGGGTGGACAGTATATAATCACAAGGATTAATAGAAGAGGGAAGCAAGGGGATCAGAATTACTAGTAGGAAAAGTTATGACAGAGGCAAGAAGTTGAAATGATTCGAGGAAGAGGACACAAACCAAGGAATGCAGGCAGCCTCTAGAAATGGAAGAAGGCAGGGATATTGATTCTAAACTGATCTTGAAACTTCCGGAAGGAACACAGCTCTGCTGACACCTTGATTTTAGACCTCTGACCTCCAGAATTGTAAGAGAATAAATATGTGTTGTTTTAAGCCACTCTGTTTATGGTAATTTGTTTCAGAAGCCATAGGAAATTAGTTCTTTAACATGTTTTTTAATAGCATAATCTACACATCCTTCCATGCAATTATATTAGTACATGCAGTGTTACTACTTTCTTTATAGCCATTGCGTGGTATATCAGTTTGGTTCCTTTTTATACTATTATGCATAAGGTTTCAGTGCACATCCGTGAACATATATCTTTGAGCATTTGTCCAGATGATTTTGAAGAATGGGTGCCTTCAGAGGGGAGGTACTTAATGAAAAAGTAAATGTAAATACAGTGAACCTATTGCTACCCAGAACATTTGATGCCTTCCCTACAGAGTGTCTCATTCAGGGAAGATTATGCTTTCTGCTCCAAAGACAACAGGCTTGGTCATGTGACTTGTTTGGGCCAATAAAATGTCAGCAGAAGGAATGTGAGTCCCTGTGTGTGAGTATGCACCTTAGAAGTTAGGATGTGTTTGTTCTTTTTTCTCCTGCCACAAGATGTCTCATATAGAGGCTGTGATACTTGAATCACAATGGATTTGTAGAGAGACAAAAAAATAAGCCTTTTTGGTTGTCACTGACTGCAGTTTGGGCGTTCTTGGATACAAGAACATAACAGACTAAACTGCCTGATACAGTATGTGTATTTAAAATGTTCATAATTACTAACAAATTTCCTTCTAAAGAGCTGTACATGTACACCTACATTGTTTAAAGTGTCTTTTTTCCACACCTTTGCTCAAGTACATAACAATCATTTCCAACTTTTGTCTTCCTCATGGGGAAAAAAAGGGCATCTCATTGTTTTAACCTGGATTTTTCTAATTTCATACAAGGTTCTTTCATATATTTATTATTTAATTATATTTATTCTTCTATAAAGTGTTTACATGGTCATTGTCCATTTTTATCCAGAGTTATTTGTCATTTTCGCATATATTTTCTAAAGTACTTTTATAGTGTGGCTGTTACTGTTTGCTTTGCCTATATTTGATTCTTTACTTTATGATGGCTTTCACCACACAGAAGTAGTTAATATATTATAAACTAGTTTCCTTTGAATTGAAATATAAGTCAAGCTTACTTAGTCACTGCAAAGATTATGAACTAGTAAGAATGGCCCACTTAGAAATCCAGATGAGAACTACTGATTCAATATCTAATTCTGAGTCAAAGCACTCACGAAGAGGGTCCAAGAAAGATATATAATGGATCAGAAAAACAGAAAGAAGAAAAAGACCAAGGCCAACAAAGACCAAAAGATGAAAACATTAAAGGATGAAGCAAGGATCAAAGTAAATGTAGAAATTATAAATTTACATAATCATAATAAAGGTAAAAATAATTATTATTATTTGATAACATATATCAATAGTCATGAGAATATTTATAGTGCACATACTGCAGGTTTTTTCCCCATTTAAACAATTTATTTTAGCTACAGTCTTAAGGGTAGGATTTTTGAATTGAGGTTGATCATAGTAGCACTACCAAAAGTGGTAAGAGCTCGAATGTAACTAAGACATAGACATTATTATACTTATAATTAGATAATTAGGTTGAGTAAAATCTGACATATCAATAGATTGGAATATAATGAAGCTGTTAAAAATTAATCTGCATAATGATATGGAATCCTGAGCCAATCTGAATGCCATTTTTTTAGAAAGCCTTTTCTCTCTTGTTCAGTTTTTTCTCCTCTGTATTTTTATAGAACTGTGTTTCTCTATTCTAACATTTATCAAGATGCAAAGTGTCTGTTGTTTCTTTGTCTGGACCTCAAGGTCTCTAGAGCTGGATATATATCTTTTCTTTTTTAATATACAATTCATGTTTTCTTACTTAAAATGTATTTATCCATTTCTTCGAGAAAAATGAAAATAAAATTGCACATAAACACAAATATAATTAAATAAAATTATATAAATATGTTAATATAGGTTAGAAAGGAACAAAAAATGAAAATAATTCTTATAACACAAGTGGAACTTTACAAGTTCCGTTTCAAAAAATTTTTCTAAGAAAGTAGGTTTTTTTTTGAAAAATGATATAAAGAAAAATTTACATGATGTATATTTCTCTTACCCAGAGATAATTATTAACATTGTGGCCTATTCTTTTAAAACGTTTTTATGCCTTTTTTTTGGTACATTATTAAGATCATTACACTATAAAAATGTTTTATTCTACCTTTCCCCACATTTTCCCTTTTAAGTTGCTTTTTTACAATTTATGACTAAAGCCACATAAATATTCTGACCCAAGTGATCTGTAGCACTCCAAGGAAGAGGGCAAAGCAAATCAAAGCTCTGACACATGCACATAGACAGAATGATTGAAAACAAATTGCCGGATAAGAAATGAGAAGTTTAGAAAGGATTCCTGAAAGACCACTCTTAGAAAGAGAGGTCGTGGAACAAATTGTAGTGTTTATAGTGCCGTCTAGTATGATTTGATCTTGCTATAGTGTATTTTGTACTTGAGATTTATAGAGGGAAATATGATCATGTTCCTTATCTTTATCTTATTTCTTAACAAAGTCTGAGAGCTTTGATTTGCTTTGTTCTCTTCTTTGGAGTACTGCAGATCACTTAGGTCAGATAATTTATGCGGCTCATAAAGATCTCGATTCAATGTGAAGACATGGTGATCCTTCATATGGTAACAAGGGAAGTTTTCAACTGGATGAAGTCAGTTGTTTCTTTTGATGTGGCGGCTTTAAGGACATAAAGATCAGAATATTCTATCTGGGGTCAGAGCTACCTTAAGTTCTGAATGTCTGCTAGTGCTGTTCAATAGATTTTCTGCATTGATGGGATTAATATATACCTGTTCTGTCCAATACAATAGCTACTAGCCACTTGTGCCTATTGAGAGCTTTAAATGAGGCTAATGTGATTCAGGAACTGAATTTTTAATTTTGTTTACATTTAATTGTTTAAAATTAAATTTAAATAGCCACATGGGGGCTAGCAGCTACCATATTGGATAGCACAATTATAAGTAGTGCCTTTGTGTTTATCACTTAAG
Organism: Pteropus medius; assembly: GCF_902729225.1. Taxonomy (NCBI): domain Eukaryota; kingdom Metazoa; phylum Chordata; class Mammalia; order Chiroptera; family Pteropodidae; genus Pteropus; species Pteropus medius. Next base: position 25,159,512 of record NW_024354502.1, on the reverse strand, counting down.
CCATGGCTTTCCCTGATCTAAATGAAAGTGTTCCAGATACACTGCTTCAATCAAATTCCATTCCATGATAATGGCCTTTATAGAGTCTTACTCACTGCTGCCCCTGATGAGGCTTGCATGCATGAAAAGCATAATGATTGTGCCTCACATAAGTAGGCATCCTGATGCCAAAATGAAGGAATGCATCAACTCTGTGCATAGAGCTTTTATGTTTAAAATAGAAATCCCAGAGCTATAGTACTTTTCCCCAATTTTCCTTTCCTAGATTGGGTATATGCTCACTAGTACTACAGATGTTGACAAACTATTTGTTTTTTGACTCTTGTAGTTCAATATAGCTAGTGAGAGAAAAAATTAAATATATATGTGCATATGAATTTTACATCTGAAAAGAGAAATTGTAGTCTTAAGTCAGGTCTGATTTATTAATTGCAAGCAAATAGTCAGGTGACCTGGGAACAAATATTCTGAGCACAGCCATATCCCCAAGACTACTTTTTTTCTTATCTGTCAGCTCTAGCTGATCAGATCTTTTAAACAGTCTCTCATGATGAGCCACAGTATTTGCTTTCTACTTGTCTTTCTTCCTTTTGCTTAACCATCAGAGCAAATGGAATGAAAGATTCAGGGTGATGAAATCAGTGAGATGAAACTAAAATGTACTACTGAGCTGCTAAGTAGAAGGGATGAACTTCAGGAAAACCCTTGAATGGATGAGAAATTAAGAAAGTCGAATTAAGCTCAGTGAAGGATGTGTCTGCGGAGACATTGCTTCCGTGTTTCTTAATGGCTTGCTCTAATGAAATTCAGCTCAGGATTCTTTTTCTTCCTTTGGCCTCTTGCTGTCTGCCTTCTAACAGGACTAGCTCTACTCTGAGGGCTGCAGAAGCTTTTGTGGATGAAAGTGAGGTTTTGGAAGGCTAGATTTTTTTTTTTAAATGTGGTTTTCTTAGAAGTTGAACCGATTAGGGTACGAGTAAATGAGAGACAAACTGCTGCAGGGCTCTGAATAGGAAATGATCTGTGAGTAAATTGAACAAGCTGGGAGACAGTAAATAGGCAATTAACATTCGTTTTGGCAAATCTGCACCTGTTGGAGCTGAAACTACAAAGAGAAACATGAAGGGAGATGAATGACAGAGAAGGCCTATCAAACATTGTAGTACCCAAAGATTTTAAATCCTGAGCTTCATGAATTCATGATTGTGAATTACATGAAGCTGCAAATTTGGCTGAGCATCAAGATACTATCCACAGTGAAATGTTTTTGCCACCTTTTCTTCACCTAAATGCACCTGGGGAGTTATAGTAGATTCAGTTCAGTTAATGGTACTATTTTAGATGATTGTTACCCTCAGGGATTCAGGAAATTTTGATAGATCTTGTTAGGGGCAGTATTGTTCACAGAGAAAATTATTTAGGGGCTCCTTTCATTCTCTTCTCTATCTGCTGTCACTTTTTCATTTTGGAGAACCCCCTCACCATCCCATGAAGACACACTGTGTCTAAGAACCCCTTTGGAGATGTTAGGAACGTGCTTTAGAACTTCACTAACTCTTCTCTTCTGGGAAGTAGGCAGTCTTCCACATCTTTATGTCCTTTTTCTTAAGATCCCTTTTCTACCATTTAAATCCTAAATATTTCTGATAAATCCAATCCGTGGATTTAAAACTGCTCTTTGCAAATCTTGGCTTCATTTTAACCGACGCTTCTGGAGATGATCCCTTAAGACAAACATAAAATAAATGTTTTGAAGTCTAGGCCCCATGGCTGGCCTTTGGAAAAGATAGTCTAATGCAGGTGGGCATTTAACTTTTGTTAATTACATGGATTAGAGAAGCCATGAGGGAGTCCACTTGACAGAAGGCATCCTAAATATAAAGAACCCAAGATAATAAGATGGTTTATAAGAAATTGTCTCCTCTAAACACAATTTATACAGTTGAACATGTATCTAATTTTGAAATTGTTTATATATACTCATTCAAGAGGCAGAAGAATGAACTGAAATTATCTTCTAAGACTATAATTTAATATCACATATCCCAAGCTATATTTAATAGAATATTGGTATCCTGAGAGATGCTAACACATATTCTCCATAATCAATTAACTGTTAGGAAATTGTATCGATTAATGCTATCCTTGAAAAAGTGTAATTTATCCTTGAATGATATAATTAATAGTATATAACCCAATGAAATACACACACACAACATATTTCATCTCAACACCATTAACTTCCCATTGTTCCACAGAGCACAATTTGCATAATTTTGATTTAATTCATACTTTGGGGCATAGTTTTATCCAGTCTCTGGTGAATCATATTGATATTTTGACTGCAAAAGGGGCGACTAAAGACTTAGCCCAAATTTTGACTGCTCTAAGTACTATCTTTCAGCCCTAATTCTTTTAACCCGATAAGCAACACTATTTCCAGCCTGTGCGTAGTGATGCAGGCCCCAGCAGCCTGGTTTCTGGCAAGATTAGTTTTCCTCAGCATCTTTACTCCTTTGGAAGTAAAGCATTAGTCAGTGCTTACACATATTTGCCCAGGGATTTTTCACCTGACCACACAGGTGCACAGTGTAGGTCCAGCAGCAAGGAAAAGATTAGAGAAAACAAGGCTAGACTCTCATCAGTGCTTATTTCCACAGTTTCTAGAAAACAGGCCTGCAGAGAAAGAGTTCTCTCTCTTACCTTAATTTTTAAATTCTCCTCAATTATCTCTATAAGCCAGTTTGAGTTATTTGTTTCCTAATGTCTAATAAATCTGAAAGCTTCAGAGTTCTCTTTTTATGTGTGTTTTATTGTGGTCTCCCAGTCATAAGGTTCAAGTTTGTCACAGTTTTTCTACAGCGAGGAAGTTCAGGGCTCCAGAGAATTAAATCCAGTAGCATTTTGTTGCAGAGCTTCCCAAGGAGCACTCTACTTGATGAGGCCCCCTGGGAAACAGAAAGCTAGGGCTGGGATCGAATGTGAGAAACCCCTAGAAGCAAAAGCAGAGTCAGGACAATAGATGAGACTCTAATTTGCTCCTAATTGGTCCTTACTTTCAATTTCGTTTCTCTCTACTCCACGTCCCACATGAAAACCAAAGTTATTATCTTCTTTTCTTTCTTTTTCCTTTTTCATTTTGTACTATATTTATAAATTTAAAATTCTTTTTTTTTTTTTTTGGAAACTTTCCAGGTGCCTAAAGCTTACTCCTAAATTACTTCAGTTGGTCCTTATTTTTTACTTCTTTTTAAGGCTAAATCAGAATCCCTCTTAAACCTGAATTAGTTTGCTAAGGCTGCAGTGACAAAGTACCACAAACTAAGTGACTTGAAACAATAGAAATGTATTCTCTCACAGTTCTGGAGACTACATGTCTGAAATCAGGATGCCAGAAACGCTTGGCATTCCTTGGCTTGTAGTCATATCACTTTGGTCTCAGTCTCCATCTTTACATGGCGTTTTCTCTATGCCTTTGTGTCTTCATATGGCTAACTTCTTGTAAAGGCAGCAATCATACTAGATTAGAGACCTACTCTTCTCCAGTATGACCTCATCAAATTATTACATCTGCAACAACCCAACCCTGTTTCTAAATAAGGTCACATTCTGAGCTACTGGGAGTTAGAATGTCAACATATCTTTTTTCGGCAGATACAATTCAACACCTCTCCTAGTCAAAACACTTCAATGGCTCCTATTCCATTTAGTATAAAATCCAAATTCCTTTGTCCTTTTCTGTCTCTCCAGCCTCATCTCTCACCCACACTCCCAATTCCAGTTATGAAAAACTGCCTACTATTTCCCTGTATATATTTATTCTCTCTTGCTTTGTCACGTGCTATAATAGTGATAATTGACATTTATACTATACTGCCATGTGTCAGATTAATACAATATTAATTTTAATATAATAATTTTTACAAAAACATCATAAGGTAGGTAATTCTATTTACTCCCATTTTCCAGAGGTGGAAATGAAGCCCAAAGAAATTAAGCAAATTATCAAAGGCCACAGGTCTGGTATGTAGTGGAGATAAGATGAGAATACAGGTAACATGGGGCCAAAGTCTCCGTTCTTAAAACTATATTATGTGGTCTTGCAGGTAGAAGGTCAGGGGAGAGACCATCAAAAGAAACACCCTACTTATCCTTCAGGAGTCAGTTCATTAGTTCTTTCTTTTGAATGTTTCTTCTCACTCTAAAATCTCTATGCTTCAGTCTGACTTTGGTATCTCTAACTTATGTTCCCCTATCACATTACATAGTATGTAACCTGAGCATGTTGTAGGTCCCCACGTTATTTAGTCTCAGTATGGACTATCAGTTTGTTTGTTTTTTTTTTTAAATACAGCAACCGAAAGTAATTAAAAACCAACTCCATTTTTTATATGTGACTTGTGAAGAACACGAAAGCACATCCAATTAATAATCCACAATTCCTCAAAGCCTCCATCCTGAGCAATCTTGCCTCTCATTCCCCAAGCTGCTACAGGTGACTCGTTCAATTCTCCAATCAAAAAATAAAATAAAATAAAATCTCAGCACCCAGACTACACAACTCCTTCTCTCTCTTTGTCCACCAGGTTTTATCTTTACTCATATTTTATATTACAAATTTTCTGGTGCTTTCTTAGATTTCTACTGCAGAAAAGAATGCTTCAAGGGATCACTGTCAGGTTAATAAATCCTGTCCCCATCATACCCCTCTTAAAAACACTTACCACATTATGTATTGTCACTCCCTACTCAAGCATACTTTATTTCAATACTTTCTCTTATGTGGGGAAACGTAAATGACCATTAACTCTCTTCATCATTAATTTTAAAACTGCACTAATTCAATCAATGCAGACCTAAGCCCAAGCATTAAGCTAGTAATATTGATAATCTGCACTTATAATTACGTATTTCATTTAACTATAAAATCTTTTATTACCCTATTAAAATGTGTAAAACTCTTTAACCAGCCAGGAACTTGGGGCAGCTGCAACATCAGCACTTGCCATCTCACAGTTGTTTAGAGATTGTGTAAATTAACATGTAAAAGGAGTAACACAAAGAGCTGAGAAGCTATTTTTTTTTGCATAAAATCACAGTATATTTTTAGACTAAACACTAAATTTCCATGCAAGGCATTGGGATACAAGAACACAACAAATAGAGATCTACATACCAAACCAATGTTTAGATCAAAAGCAAGAGTGTTGAAGTCATTCTGCCTGATAATAGCCTGCTCCTAAGCTCTTAATAGGTGCTACTCACAGGCAAAATATGTTCACATAGAAAAACTGGGTGTAATGTTCCATGTTTTGTAAAAAGTGAAGTTTATAAGGACAGTACTCCTTTAGAGGAGAAGATAGGTGTCTTGTATCATTGGTTAAAGGGCATGAGGCAAAGTACTCACTAAGTGGTAGCATCACTATGTTTGTAGAATGAATAAGATCTATGCAAAAGGAACTGAAAGAGATCCAAGGAACAACAAAGGAGGAAACAGAAGCCAAGACCAGTGCTAGGGAAAGGCCTTACTTAATACAGGAGGAAAACATGAGTGTGGACAGGAGCAGGTTGAATGTCTTATTCGCCAGGTTGTGCTGATAGGTGGGGAGGGGAAGCGGAGCTGAAGCTCTGAGTAGAGTACTGTTCTTTTCCTGTTTGGTCTTCCCTGGATCCATTTGTGAGCCACGTGGACCAAATAGGATGATGGTTTGAGAGTATGTGTTGCCCTGAGCTTTAGTCCCTCTTGAGCCATTCAGAGTCTCCCTGTGCTTCCACATACTTCCCACTGAGCTCAAGAGTGCCCTGCATTCCATTATTTATTCCTTGCTCACTCTTTTCTGAGTGCCTTCATACTGGATTTTTCATTCCTCCCACCACCATGTATTCCCAGATTCTGACTTTTCTTCTACCTTTTCTTATTATCCATCTGTATAAATTTTTTGCTTATTACAGATTAACAATTATGTAGAACATATTTGTAGCAATTTTTTACAATTTGCATGCAAAACGGTTGCATTTTATTTGAGAGACGGAATCCTAAAAGCTGCACTTAAATTGAAATATGCACTTGTGAAATTGATTCTGTCAAATGATGGCAGATATCTCTGTTTACCAGTTGAAGTGACACTGCCATGTGGAAGCCACTATGTCAACATAGCTCATTCAGGCAGCCAACTTTGTAATTCTGTGATTCTTGAAAATTTTTTCAATTCAAGGTATTTGCATAATCTTATGTTTATGAAAGTCATACTTTATTCATATTTTAATTGCATGATTTTAGATTTACATTTTTTACAACATATTCATATGACTATATATTACATGGTGATAGGGCTATTTATTTTGGAGGTAAATTAAAGGGATAAAAGGGAGTCTTGGAAGGACCTTAAGAAGCCCTAAGAAAGATGAGATAAACAGCTACTGTCTAGGTACCAGAGATGTGCAAGTTATTCTTTTTTTTTTTTATGCAGAGGACTGTAGAGAAAGCAAATGACATGATTCTGGGAGTGATTCGGCAAAAAAAAAAAAAGTGAAAAACCAGGACCAAAAAATCTGCAGGATGGCATCTAGGAGGCAGTAGTCAGTATAACTCCTGAGAGAAACAATTCCTATTTTTATGTAAATCAGTAGAAATTTTCTTCATTTCTAAAATTTCCAGAGCTTAAAAACCAACAACAACAACAAAAATTCCTTTCAGACACAAATAAGACTTAACACTAAAGCTCTTGAAATAAGTAAACCACTGCTATTCTGTCCTGGCTTAAAGAAAAAAAAAGTCAAAAGTCAAAGAAACAAAACAGTAGTCTGTAATCTCATAATCATCCCATTTTTCCATAAAGAATAAAAAATTGTTCCATTACTTTTTAAATTCTTTCTCCAAAATAATCAACACTCATCACAATTAAATTAATAAGACTTATAAGAACAAAGGAGTCTTTTTTTCTCTTCTATTATAAAAGGAAAAGCTACATTAACAATAATGATCTCTTAACCTTCTAATTGTCACACATTTTTATGCAAACTATTTTTATAGGTGCTATGGGTATTCAGAAATAAATAGGACATTCCTTGGTCCTGAAATAACTTATATAACCACAAATAACTATAGTACACAACTAAGTTCCTCTATTTTAAGATAATACTTTGTACCACTCATCTCATTCACTATAGAAAAGTTTAACTGGGAGATATGTGAATACGAGAAATCTAAGAAGAAACCTTAGAAACTTTAGAAGAAAACTTTAGAAATCTGTACCAGATATTTGCATTCTAGCATATACTTTATAAAACCCAGTTTTACATCGTTTTCTCTGTAACGCCGTGAGGAAAAATAGGATGTTTGCATTTTACATTTTAACTGTAAAATAGGGAGTGACTTTACCAAACTCATGGAACTAGAAAAGAATAGAATTTAGATTCAAATCCAGGGCTGAATTCCAAAATTTATTCTCTTTTCATTATACTGCACTGTCTTTTTAGGACAACAGCTATGTGGGAGCAAGGAAGAAGAAAGAAATTAGGGACTTTTTGGTGGAAGAAACTGAATTACCAAGGCATAGTAATTTCTAACACATGGGGAGGGGAAGTTCTATGGAAGGAGCTAGAAGGAGTCAAAGAGGAGTAGTGTGGCCAAACCAAGTCTGAGTGTGTGATAGAAACTTTTTGGTGGAAGAAACTGAATTACCAAGGGCATAGTGATTTCTAACACATTTGGAGAGTTGAAGGAGCTGAAAGAGTCTGGAAAGATGGTAATGACCAAGTCACAGGTGTGTATTAAACTTTATTTGATCAGCAGAAGAGGGCTATTCAGTCCACAAATATACAAAATGTATGTTTGTTGGATAACCTACTATATCTCATAAATTCTTTTAGGCATTAAAGATATGAATAAAAATAACTTAATTCTTACCATCAAGATGCTAATATAATAGTAAAAAGAAATATATAGAAATATTTACAATCTACTGGAGAAATTTCTATAATGAGCATAAGTATAAGGTGTAATAAGAACATAGGGAAATGATCTGCTAAATTTATCTTAAAATGTTGAAAGTTTTAAACAAGGAGATATTAATCTGGCCACAATGTGTGGAAAAGATAACACAAAGAAAAGATTGGTGGCCTAGATAAAAGGTTTTAATTGATCATGTAGTCCATGAAAGATTTAAGGAGGGCCTAGGAAGAGTTAGGGTGGTAGAAGTGGGAATTGTAAAGAGGAAATAGATCTGAGGTTGTTTAGGAAAACCTAAAGTATTTGGAGCCACCTGTGAGCATGGGGAGATAGGGAACAACTAGAAAGTCTGCGGTGGGGGGAATGGAATCTCAGAAAAGAGCAAATGTGGTGGTGGAAATGAAGTTTGCTTCTGGATATTGTTGAGCTTGAGGCAGGAATTCTTCACAGGGATTTCCATGGAACATTTGGAAATGCTGATGTAGAGTTTAGGAGGGAAGTTAAAAGTGCAGATATTGATTTGGGTAAAAACAGTTAAAACTATAAAAATAGAATGATATTGTTGAGGGAGATCCTGCAGAGAGAATAAGCCAGGAACAGAAACCAAGGTAAAACAAGTGTCAGTGCGAGAAACGAGAACCGTGAAAGTTCAGTGTTTTCGAAGAGAAAGCAATTGTGTTACAGGCAAGGGATGACTGACTTTTTCAAATATTATGGGGAAGTCAGATATATAAGACTTGAGTGGAAAAGTAATTTAATTTAGTGAATACAGAGCCATGAATGACCTACCATTAGGAAGGCAGTTTCAGTAGAACAGGAGCCAGACTGCAAGAGGTTAAAGAGGCAGTGGTGGTTGAAAAACACAACTGCTCTTCAGTGAAATAGAAGACAGACAGAAAAATAACTCCAGACTGTGTATGCATAGTGAGTATCTTTCTCAAGACATGTAGGAGAAAAAGAAAGAAAGAAAAAAAAAGCCAATACTTGTTTTTATACCCCTGGGTATTAGTGGAAAAAAGAGGACCCAAGCAAGAGGGCCACTTGTCTGTGACTGGGTCTTTATTCTACCTGAGTCCGCTGACAAGGGGCTGAGCTTAGGGTCAGGTGTCAGGTGGTGGCTAGAAATGGCTAAAGTAGTAGTGGGGGAATTTTGACAGAGAAGAGATACTTTATATTTGCATTTTCTTTTAAGATCTATTCCTAAATTTTCATGCCTTCCAGATTTTAGTTCTCTAGTTAATAGCTCTAATGGCCTGACCTTACGTTTTAAAGGAAGAGATAGTTCAAGTAGGTAGAAAATTAAAGTATAGTGTCTTATTCTGTTGTTATTGTTTTTATTTGTTTCGTTTTAGTTTGAGAAGAGCATTGTTTCTTTGTTTTTGAGACTAGATAGAACTGATATCTGTTGATAGGAAAGGAGGATGTTTGAAGAATGGACTGCTTATTATTAAAGAGTGGATAATTGGTACATTGAGGCCAGCAGGAGAACAAGCTGAAAGGAATGAAATTAAATGTCTGGAGAAGGGTGTCTAAGTTTGAAGAGGAAACAGGAGGAAAACGAGAAAGATGTGGCGATAATGAAAGATCTTGATGCAGAGAAGAAAGTCAAAGGAACGCATATGAAGAAACCTTGATTTCAGTTATGTAAGTCAAGACTGACTGCGAAGAGATAGAGTAAGAATAAGGAGTCAGAGCTTGAGGTTCTCAGAAAAGGTTTAAAACAATCGTTGAAGTGAGAGCAGAGTAGCATTGAGGACCCTTAGAAGGGAGTTCAATTGAGACCGATTGCCCTCCACAGGTGAAGTAAAGAAATAAAGAATCAACGTGCCATGCCCTGAATCCCAAGAGTTTTGTTATTTATTTTGTCATGATTTTTTCTCTCCCCAGAACCTTCAGGGACCTATTCCTCTAAAGCCCATACCAGACTTCCAACACAAAGTCCAACAGAACGCTCTTGCAGCTATACTAAAAATTTTTCTGTCCCTACAAGACTCAGAGAGGCAATGGTATTAGTTTTTTTGTCAAACTTCCTATAGTTTCTATTGCTGCATAACAAATCACCACAAATTTAACAGCTTAAAACAACACGTATTTATCATTTCACAATTTCTGTGGTTTAGGAATCCAGTCACACCTTAACTGGGTAGTCGGCTTCGGCTGCAATTGAGGTGTCAATTACGGCTAAGATTTTATTTGAGGTTCAGGTGGGGAAGAGTCTGTTTCTCAGTTCACAAGATTTTGGAAAGGATTCAGTTCCTGGCTGATTATGCCTCAGCTCCTTGGTAGCTATTAGCCAGAGGCCACCCTCAATTTATTTCAGTGTGAGCCCCTCCATATGGCAGTTTACATCATTAAAGTCAGCAAGGGAAAGAGTCAATAGAGAGAGTCTGCTAACAAGATGGAAGTTAAACTCTTATATAACATAATCACATAAATGACATCCCATCACCTTTGCTGTATTTTACTGATAGATGCAAGTCATGGGTCTCACACACACAGAGGACTGGATTACACAAAAGTGTGACTCCCAAGAGGTAGGAATAATTATGAGCCATCTTAGCATATGTCCATCTTAGCTCCTCTATCTTAATGGAGTAGCATTCTCTACGTGGCAGCAAAATGACCTAAAGAACCATAAAGAAAAAGAAATTAGAGTGATATAGGGATTTGAATTATGAATTAATACACTTAACATCCCTGGAAAACAAAGTGAGTGAAAAATGCACATGAGGAAAGCAATTGGTTTTATTTCAAATATTTGTATATTGACAGAAATTTAATCAATAAGGTTTATTCTGGACCTGGACATTAGTTTATGAGTCGTTCAAATTTAGGAAATTATAAGTTTTACCATTTATACATTTATACCTATCTAGTCGTCATGAGGAATAAATATCTGTCCTTTAAGCAAAAGAAATGCGATGATGGGTAATTATACCAAGAACCAAACTTTAAAATGTAATACCTTACCACTTGTCTAGCATAAAATTGATCCATGGAATCCAATTGGAAATCTGCATTTAGATGCTGGATGAAAATACAAACCAAAACATAGAAGTAAGCAAAGAACGTATTAGATGCCAGCAGTTTTACATATGTACCCATTTAATCCTTAAAGCCTATATTTCATAATTTTTTTTCAGATCTTACCCAGTGCTATCTATTTTTCTAAACTACAAGGATAGCTATCTCTATTGATCAACACTATAAGAGAACAGTATAAATTGTTTCTCTCCTCAGCCCCCACTCCTACCACTTTCTTTCTAGTATATCACAGTAAAAAAAAGTTAGGTAAATACTTTTGGCCAAAGAGTAAAAAGCTTTAGATATAGATTAGATATAGATTATAGGTATAGATGTAGATATAGATTATATATATATATATACATATATATATATATATATAGAGAGAGAGAGAGAGAGAGAGAAAGCACTCTCTACAAGTCAATTGAACAAAAGAAACAAGCAAGAGGAAAAAACTAAGGAAGAATATAAATAGGAATTTTAAAGGAAAAAAGACTATTGAAGCAAAAAAACACTCAAAAAGGAGAGTGTAGTGGTTAGCAAGTCTGCTTTACACACACAAATTCCTGGGTTCACGCCCGAGGTGGAGCCATGGACCATACCCCAGGTCAGGCCCCGGTGTGGCAAACACCCTGCCTTCAGAGATTCAGTTCTTAAGGGGAGACAGTAATATCCCTAGGTCAGGGGAGGAAGGGGGGGAGGGCGGGAATTAAGAGGGGAAAAAGAAAAAAAAAACACTCAAAAAGATATTTAATCTCAATAGTAATTAGTGATATAACATAAATGACAAGAAGCAGCATTTTTCAACTACAACAGTAAATATATTTATCATATCCAGTATTGGCAAGTATGTGGGAAAAAAGGTATTCTTCTATACTGTGGTAGAGCAATTTGGTAAGGTTTTAATGTTCAAGCCTAATTGACACAGCTATTTTACTTCTTGAAGTCTATCCATTTCAAATAAATAGACACATACATTTTACTGCATTTTTTTTTTAAATTAAAATCTGGAAACCACTAAAATATTCTTCGATAATAAAATATTGCACAAATTATTGTACAACTAAAAATGGAATGCAATATAGCATTTCAAGAGAACGAGGTAGCTCTCTCCATGTATATAATGACAGAAATATTCCAAAACATATTATTAAAGAAGTCGCAAAATAATATACGTACCATGTACAGTAAAGTATTACTTATTTTTAAAAACTGAACTATATATGTATGTATGTTTGTATATAATATATAACAATAAACATATGTAAATGTGTAGAAAAAGTATGGAGAGAGAGACATTGGATGCTAATATGGCTAATTATATTAGTGAAGTTGATTCTGGGACAGTTGGGTTCACTGGAGAGAAGGACGAGCTGAAAGTATAATTTATTGTTCTGTATATATCAGAGCGCTTGAATTTTTAACAGGCAGATACCCATGTATTACATGTAATATTTAAGAAAATTGTGTTTTAAAAAATAATTTGATAATGACATGCAGAGAACTGAGACCTGAACATTTTTCAGATGAGTAACCAGTGCTGTGCTCGCTGACTTAGAGTAAGCAAATCTCCACCCTTACTGATTTGCTCAGTTAAAACAGGAGGCAACAGCAAAAAGAAGGGATGTTTGCTCTCTACATGTATCACATAGTAGGAATTATTGTTTGTAGGCACCAACAAAGAGAATGGAACTGAATCTTAAGAGGTGCATGAGGCTGGATATGTATGATTTATTTTTCAGTTAAAATCTCTAAAGAGGGAAATAAGACCTTGTTGTCAACTCTGATTTATATTCTCTCATTTTGCAATTCAATGAGCGAGTCAGGTGGGTATTGCCGAAAACTGGTTATAGATTTCACCCAAAGACATATAATTGTATTTGTATTCAAAGTTTCAGTTTCATTCGCTTTGTATGATTTTATTTTTAGCTATTTTCATTTATTTAATTTTATTTATGTATTTTCTTCACCTACTAGACCAGAATGACAGGAGGTAGTTGCTTAATATTTAAGCCATTTTTCATGCATCCCCTGGGTTCAATTCAGGGCTTCTCCTGCGCTGCTTTAGAAATAGGTGAGCTGCTTGCAATTCCCACCCCTCCCCCGCCAAAAACACCAAATCTATGCTGAGCCACTAAGCCACTGTCAGTCTCATCCAGAAGGTAAATTTTACTCTCTACATCTGGAAACAATGGAGATAAAATTCAGAACAAATTTATTTTAGCTGTAATTTAGGCTTTGCTTTTATTTAGGAAGTGAGATGATTCAGAGCTCTTGGAACTATGCTGCCTGTAGGGAAGATAGAAATTTCATCAACTTCAGTATCACCACCAGTGTTCAGTATCCTTGGTGTATTAGAGTATTGGTGGCAGGACCTGGGGACTGGAAAGTGGGAATTTAGAAAGGTGCATTGATAAAACCTAAACATCTATGTCTTCTCAAGAAATAGGCCCCTGCATAAGGTATTTAACCATGTAAATATTCATATTCTTTACCAGTAATTCTATTTTATAAATACTCTTGAAAGAAAACAAAGTGTGTGAAGGTATTATGCACTATGATGACTATTGGGCACTATTTATAATAATAAAAAAAACTGAAAAGCACTAAACTTTCCAGTAGTAGGATTATGATTTCATAAAATGTTTATATTTAGTTTTATAGTGCTACGGAGAGATTAAAATGAGTGGTAATGAAAAAGACTTAGCAACATGAAAAATACTTATATCATTAGTGAGAAAAGAGGATGCAAATTAGTATATACACTGTGGTTAAAGCACTCAAAAAAATGCATGGGAAATAGACCAAGAGGAATTAAAATAATATGCTAAAAGGAAAAAAAAACCATAATCCTATTTTTCAAATTTTTATAATATGCCTACACTTTCTGATTAAAAGCATTTATAAACTAATAAGTCATATTTTAAAAAATATATTTAGTTCTTTTTAAGCAAGAAGGAAGCTGGAGTAAGGATCACGTATTCTTATATCAAATTTATAAAATTCTCTACATCTTCATAGTCCCTTCTCCTTGCTCTTATCCCCAACACACTCTCTGTCTCTGTCTCTGTCTCTGTCTCTGTCTCTGTCTCTCTCTCTCTCTCTCCTCCACAAACAATAAGATAGATGTCTGTTTCTAGTCAATGGTGCATTTCTGACAGGTGGACATGGGATTGGGAAAGCTCTCTCTTTCATACCCCTTTCTTCGGAAACAATCATCTCATTGCATTATTCTTCCTGGTAAAATTCAGCATTATAACCATCTGAGGGGTCAATATCTATATATGTTTACAATCCAAAATAATAGCAAAATGAGACCAACCCAGGCACTTTCTTGCCAGCAGATCTTGAATAATTTATTTAAAAGCATGAGATTAATTATAAGACTATAGAGATTAATCCACTGTTTTTAAGGATTCTCAAATGCTCCCAAAGGTGACCACTTGCCCTTTTACATCTTCAGTGAGGAAGATGCTATGCTCTACCCAACACACACACATACACGCACTCTCTATTCAAAGTTTTCTAAATACCTAGAATAATTGAATGACTATGAGAGGCTTAGAGACTCTCCCAAGCTTTTAATTAAAAATAAAAGCAGTAACGACAACTAAAAACTAAAAATTTACTACTGTGACAAGTAGTGTACTAAATATTTACCTGTCTTTATCTTCCTCAATCTTCATATCAATTATATAAATAAGAAACTATTTTATAAACCTGATTTTACTGGCAAGAAAACTGAAATTTAGAGAAGACCATTTCTGCAAGGTCCCATAGCTGTGAAATGGTATATGTGTGATTCACATGAATCCACAGCTCAGAATCTTTACCACTGCCCTATCTCTCGCTCCATTAAGTTACGCTCTTTATCAGAGCCACAATGTATTGTGCAGTGTGCAAGTTGGGCAGGTTGCACACTGCACAACTCTAGGAAGCACTATTTACTTTATAATCTATCAGAATGATACTCCTGAAAGCTGAGCAGCACCCAGCCTGCAAGACCTTATGTAGTACCTACATAATCTCCCTGGATATTTCCCTCCATTATCACTTATCAGCTCAGCTCATCAATTTCAAAGACTTTTCTCCAACTACTCCAGTGCCTACCATGCTTTTCTTCCAAGAGATCAATTGATAGATACAATAAAATGCAGTCTGGCTGAGTTCTCAAAATTAGCACAAATCAATTTTTAGTCTTTGGTCAGCAGAGATTCTCTTATTTTTTATTTTTTATTTTTATTAATTTTTTTTAGCAGCATCTTAAATACCAAGCCCAGTATTAGGCACAGAACAGGAAATTGATAAGTATTCATTAACTGATTACATAATTTTCTAGAAAAACAATTGTAAATCATATAAAAGATCTTGAAGAGGATATTAGGAAATATATTATAATTGCTGTTAAACATATTTTAGACTATAAATTAGAATGCAGAATAGTAGGTGGCTGCTCTGCAAATGATCAAGGGCTTCTACCTATATCTGTGCTGATGAAAATTTACAGTTCCTTTGTTCCAGGTCTATAGTGAAGCAGAAAGGAAATGGTTTGCACCAGTATGAATATTCAATTTTGCGACCTCCTGGCCCAACCTCGATGCAAATTACTGAGTTTTAGAAATAATTTCAGAGTATGATTATCAGAATTCCTAGAATAGATCAAATACAGTAGTAAGAATAAAAATAAGACTGAGAATCCTACTGGCTGTTTTCACTTATTATTTGCAGACCTCTGCGCATTTCAGTGCATCTGCAAATGTGATTTCACATATACAGGTGACAAAACTGTAATGCAAAAAGAGATGATTTGTTCAAGGGGGAAATGGGGGAAACACTGTAATTCAGTCTTTTATAAATCTTAAATAGGTTTTTTTTTAAAGAGAAGAAATGAGAGAGTATTACATATCTGGGCTCTAGAGTTTTGTCTTAGCTCAGTGGCCTATACTGAGCCAGTTTCAAGAAGAACAGAATATACTGAGTAGCTAATAACGACTGCAGAGAAGTGAAAAATAAATCCTTTGTTGCATGTATTCACAAATACATACACATATAAACACAAACACAGGCACACACACACACACCCAAACTCATTAAAACTAAAGTAGAATAGTTAAGATTTATCAGCCAATAAATACAGCCTTCCAACTAGTTCCTGATTCCATTTAAGAAAATAAATGGATGTAAAACCAAGCATTCGTCTCCAGGACATGAGCACTACATTCCTGACAGTATATGCCACACTAGACTCCAAGAAGAAGAGGCAGGGCAGATACAGAAGACCTGGCCATGGTTCTACAGAATTCACTTCCCTGTGGCAAACTAAAGCTTTTTAAGAGCTGTGTGGCCAGTTTATTCTTTGTAGGAGTAGGTGAATGAGCAAAGCCTGCTTCCTCAGTTTCCCTAACTTTCCTGCTGCTCAGAGCAGTAAGGCTGTTAATGGAAGAAAGAACCATTTCCTGGAATTAGTGTGAATAATTTCTTTGGATACAGTGTAACTACCAGTAATTTTCAGATCAATTTACATGATATTCCACTTATTTTATGCAGCTTTTCATTGCTCGTCCACTTGACTGCACTAATAACATGGGTCCATTTAATTAAAAATCTGCATCTTCTCAGAGCCGATATTTCCAATGGATATATATTGAGACATCCTGTGGAGTCCATTCTTAACCATTCTCTTACCACAGTTAAGAGTCTCTCATTTGAGAGTCTTCACCTCGGAGCGGACATAAGACATGGATGGAAACATACCCAGACTTTTTTTGCTGCCTTGTGTTCACCTCCAGATTCCCCACTAATCGACATTCCTTCCATAAACCTCTGCCTCAGCCCTGTCACATAAGCAGGAAATGCGGTGACTAATACCATTGAATTTTAAGTAAGGAAGCCTTTTGCAGCCTTCTCTTTTTGAAACAGCCATGGAAACTCAGGCCAACGCATCAGTGGAAAATGTTTATTTTACTGCCTGTAACTGAGTTCATGAACTTACTTATTCATTGAGTAGACAAGAAGAATATTTTATTGGGTTCTATGTTAACTTCTAGGGATGGGGAGAAAAAGACACTATGTTCTCCCTCATGAAGGGATTATGTAAAGGAGACATGATCTACGATCAAGATTAAGACAAGTGTTCAAGAATAAATAATGCAGTGGCCATGGGCAAATGCAGCCGTTGTTTATGGAATCCTACTGTTCTGTTCCAATTGTTCTTTCAATAGCATTTATTCTTCATATATATATATATATATATATATATATATATATATATATATGGATATAATCTCTATGTTATACATGGGAACAAAAATAAATTTTCTACAATTGTACATCTAATGCCAGAAATGGGTTCTAAATATGAAAATATAGTACTCTAACACCATTATAATTTCCATGATTTTGTGCTGTCCTCCATTTTAAGTGGCATTTGCTTACTCTTTACCCTTTCTTGCCTGACACACCATCATACTCTTTTTGGTTATTTATTGAAGGTTTTCTAGTTAAGTTGGTTCTGATTAGGGCTAGGGGGTGGGGCATAGTGAGGAGAGGTAAAGGAGTGAAGTATAGACTTAAAACTAACCTTGAGCTTTCAGTGTTTGTTTTTAATCGGTTCCAGATCGCTACTCTTACAATGAAAAAAATACTTATTTTTACATGTCTTCTTTAGTACTGTGCTCATCCATCTCATATTTGTACTCTTTTGGGAATATATCAGCTATCTATTGCCATAAACCTCTCCAAAACTTAGAGGCTTAAAATGATCAGCAGTTACTTAAGTTAAGCTTTTTGGGTCAGTGATTTAGGCTGGACTCAGTTGGTCTCCCCCACATGTTCAGATTTTGCAGATGATCAGCTGGCATAAGATGACCTCATCTAGAATATTGGGAATGACTTGGTTCAGTTCTTTGCGACTCATCCTTTAACAAGGTGACCCGATATGTTCTCCTGGCTAAGATAGAGAGGAGCGAAGGAAAAGGGGGAAAGTGCAAGCACTTTCCCAAGGCCCTGTTTGCATTGCAACTGTTAACACCCTATTGTTCAAAGCAAGTCATGTGGCCAAACTGGGAATGAAGAAATGAAGAAAAAACTTTGCTCTTTATAGGAGAAACTATAGTCACATCGCAGAGGGCATGGATTCACAGAAGAGAGAATTGGGGCCATTAAAACAATCCATTTACCCTTAGGGCAAAACAGGTGACCTTCTGACTAGAAGGGTGCACTTTTCTAAGTATCACGTACCGGTGTAACTGAGCAGACATTCTTTTCCAGAGCTCAAACAGAACAGGTTAAAAAGAAACTTAAGGAAAATAAAGTGTACTATGTCATTCTATGGATTATCTTCTTGTTTAAGTTCCCTAACAAAGTTCAGATTTATTATCATAAAACCATCTTTAAATACAATGTCATTTACAGAATAATATAATTATAAATAAATAATACTATAGATAAGTATAATAAATACAATTTATAATGTAAATCAATATTATTAACATAATTATTTATGAGATAATTATTACAATTTATTAAATCATTACAACATGCCAACCTCTACATTAAGTTACATTTTCTCACTTAGTGAGGTATACATTATCACCCCAATTTTATAGATGAAGAAATTGAGACCTAAAGCTAAGTTCGAACTCAAGTCTAATTCCAAAGTACTTCCTTTAAACAATGTGCTTTCTTTTTACTCGACTCCACCAAATTTCCTCACATTAAGATTTGAGCACTATCATCCTGTTTTTCTTCTTTTTGCTTTTCTCTCTTCTGATGCAACTCACATAACAACTCCCAGATTGACATGAGACAAGTCCTATTTTTGATGATTACTCTCCTGCATTCGATCTAAGAACAGTTCCCTTATGGCTTGGTTCTAAGCTTAACAAGGCATTTTGGTTTCCTCTGAAAAGGAGATATCTTACTACAAATCTCTCCTGTCTCTATGCTCCAAACTGAACAATATCCATTATGATTTTATTTTACTCCATACCACCCAGCATCCAATCAGGATTTTTATTGAACTTCCCTTTGCCCACACTCTTTCTCCTGTGAAGGATGCATCCTCTAGCAATGTCTCACCCATCTTTCATGTACATTATACAAAGAATATTCTGATCCATATTTATGGCATAGACATGACTTCTCTCATAGAAATCAGTTTGAACCTTGGTTAGAAGCACTCACTGAGTATTGACAAATAGTCCAGGTTAAGAATATTTCAGCTCATGTATGAAACAGTGCTATCTCTCTACAAAGTGGAAAAAAAATGGACAAGAAAAAGACAAAAGAAAAGTTCTATGAATCATCTCCACATAAGTAATTGAATTTAGCAAAACAGAGTTTTATTTTTTCTTTGAAATGTCTCTTTATTCAAACATATAGGGCCCAGCAGTCTGTCACCCTTTTCCAAAAGTGAGTTGACAGGAAAGAGAAGAGTCAAAGGAAGTCTCTAATGGGGTACCAAATTAGCACATGGAAAAAAACAAACATGTCTCGCTCATTATGAATTGTTAATGGCCTGTTTACTGCTGAAGCTGTCACAGAAAACAAGAGAGTCTAGAAAGTCAATAATTTATTTCAGACTGTGGAATTAATTAGGAAGACAATTAAATAATTGTAGGAAAGCAAAAAATATATTTGGACGTTTTGTTTTTAGAACTCAGTGGTGGTTTAGATGGGGTTTGGATACTGCACGAGACAGGGGGAAAGCTGGAGGCTGAAAGAGAGTAAGCTTTCTAGGTGTTTCTTCATTATAAGATGTCATAAAGAAATCTCTTCAAGGAAATTTCAGTGAAACAGCGGGCAGCAGTAAGCTGCATTAATCCCTAAGAATATTTGAACACTTTTACATTTCATGTGAGATCTTGTGGGCAAATATGCTGTGGCCTAGATTTATTTTTGCTCCATTTTGAGATTATACGATGAATAAGTGATCTTTCACTTTTACATCTGCCATGAGAATATCAACGGTGGATCCAAATAAAAAGTAATACTATTATAAGTATATTTTAAAGCAACTGTCTTGATAGACTTTAAATCACTTCATAAACTTTTTAAGAAATAATAAGATTAAACAGAAATAAAAATCCATAAAATAGCATTTTTTATGCTGAAATTATAACTGTCATGTCTGTTTCAATGAAGCTTTTTCTATGCCTTAGTACTCACCTATGTTAGTAAAGAAAATGTTTGGTGATCTGGTTACAGAAAATAATTCTTTGTAACAAGGAGTGCTGTTGAGATTGGACTTGGTTATGCTCTGTACTGACAATAATAGAAGTCTGCTAGGCAAACTTTCTAGTACATCTACTACTAGAAAAAAAATCATCATTCTGAAAAAAACTTAAAAAAAAAAGTGTGGATCTTGGAAGGGGAAATAAAAAAGATGGTTTACATGATGGACATTTTTTTTTTTTTTGGTAAAATCACTACAGAAAAATCTGCAGGCACAAGAAACAAAATCTTGAAAGATTACATTCTTATTCTAGAAAGCTGAACAACCTATAACGAGATTTCTTCTCCTTTCTGGAAAAGATTCTTCACTTTGGCCTCTTACTCTTCTATTCTGCCTGATGACAGAAAATCTAGAAAAAGAAGTCAAACCAAAAAAGTAATATGATGATAACAATTTTGTATTTTTTTAATCTATAGATAAACACCCAGCTAGCTCAGTCAGTAGAACATGAGACTCTTAATCTATAGAAGCGTCCAAATCATGTCTCATCATCATCATCATCATCATCATCATCATCATCATCATCATTATCTTAGAAGAAAATCTTAGGCTTTCCTATTGCTGCCTTTATTAGCCATAGACCAGACCCAAGATGAGAAAAGGTCCTTACTCTGTGGTATGGTGACTCACAAGATGAATTCAGGACTTGAGTACTAGAGAAATACTGAGGAAAGTCAAGTTACCAGAAAAGAAACTCAGCTCTTCAAATTGATCTTGCACTTCTTACCTATTTCTGAAGCACATGGTGGGGATGAGACTGGCAGGGAGAGAGACTGGAGCTTAAGAACAAGGCAGGAGACAGGATTTCTGAACGAATTTAGGTTTGGACTTTCTCATGAGCAGAAGCTGGCAACTGGGAAGTTGAGAACTAAGTCTACTACTGGTAGAGATCCAGAAACCCCAGCTGTGAGGAGGAGGAAGGGTGCAGAGACTAGGAACCCACAAGTTTGGAGAGGGTCCCTGGCTCATCCTAGAATTTTAGCATGCGCTTTTGGACCAGTTCCTCTTTTTTATACACACACATACACACAGTATAATTACAGATACAAATCCTCTTCATTTGGCTGAGAGAATAATGTATCTCATAAATTACTACTGGATTACTCCCATTATTATCTATACAATTTGAGGAAACAAATATTTTCTGAAAAGAAGTCAACAGTGAGAAAGAGACACTCAGAAGCTGTTTTCTGAGTTCTGTTCTTTCTTTGTCAGGCTTCCATGGGGAAATGGGATGGAGATGAAAAGTTTCCACAAGGCCAGCTGGCTGGTGAGGGCTTTCTCTAAGCACTGGAAACATCAGGGCACTCAAGAGGGATCAGATCAACTGGAAACCACCCAACAATGCATGATTTAGAATTTCACTTGCCTGAAGTTACTGGACTGGGTGATCTTTCGAATTCCCTTTAAGGCTTTGCTTCTATAGTCATCGAAATTGGCTAGTTTGGAATCCAACATATCCTTAGGACTTGCTTATCTTTATAGAAGCTGCATCAATTCAGCAGAGCTTATAGCTGTAGTTTTCTAAGCTGGAAGCTTTTGAAAGTTTGCCAGTAGCTGGATGATGGTCTGTGACTTAAGTTAGCATCAGTGTTTTCTGAGAAGGCTAACAATTCTTTTTGGTTATTTCTTTCTTTTTAATTTTTGCATTGAAAAGTTCTTTCTTTTATTAAAAACACATTTTGATAAAATACTCTAAGATAGTCATTGTTATTTTTCAAAAGTCATATTTAACAATTATAAAATGGCAGCACTATTCTAGCACCCCTATCTTTTTTTTCTTTAATACATTTGGTCTGCAAAATTTTAAAGACTAGGAGTCATTCAGCAGGAAGATCTCTTTGGTTACTCAGACTCATAAAGGGAGAAGATATTTTCATTTATACATTCATTCAACAAAAGTTTATTGATCATTTGTTATGTGCCAAGCACTCTTCTAGACCTTTGAGATCCATCATTTACCAAAACATCAGATAAAAATACCTGTTGTCACGGAGCTTATCTTTTTCTTGAGAAGAGACAGATAATAAACAACAAATATAATAAATAATTAGGTTGTATAGTACAGGGATACAGGTCTTGAACAAAAGGCTATTGTACCTGAATTGAATTCATTTCAAAATCAGCATCTTCCTATGCCACACTCCATAATTTAGGGGCAAATAAGGCAAAACTCAATTCTTCAAAATTTTTATTTTATAATACAGAAGAGGAAAAAAGATTATACTCCCCTTCTTAGATTATCAGTGCTTAGATTATAAGAACTAATAAATGGATGTTCTAAAACTCTGTAAACTCCGTAAAAGAGGTAGGATCTTAGTTGTTAAAACTGTTGAAATGCACTTGTTTTACAGCCTCTGCACTTATAGCATCCATATTTCCTTTTCTCTTATTCCTGACCACGATAAGCTTAGCCCCATACTTAGAACTTGGTCTTCTCATCTCACAATTCAAGCAGCTGATTTACCACAAATAGCAGAGTGGCATGGGCACTGATATCGTGTGAACCTGACAGCACACAAACCAGCATATTGCAACATGGGCACCATCAAGCTGCTCAGTGGAGTCCACAAGTGTAAGCATTTCAAAGCTTCTCTTGGTTTTCGGAGACAGCGAATGGGCTCTGGATATGTTTATCAAAAACCCAGTTCGAAGGCTAAGTGAGGAATGTTTAGAAAATAAATGAGCTCTCCTTGGATCAGATTCTGTTACTAAGTCAAGTTTTAGTATGTACATAAATGGTTATGTTTTCCCCCCAAATTGCTGCACAGGTGGGAGATCACAGAGAGATGATGCAAATAAGCTGGCAGTTTAGAACAAATTAAAAAACAGTGTCAGATATTAACATGCAAAATGGCAATACTGCATATATACAACAATAAATGGAATATTGAATGGGATTTTTATTTTTATTTGACTGCCAGCTATGTCAGTGGGCATTTCACAAGCTAGGACAGGGGAAGAGAACATGAAGAGATGCTATTCCAATTCTTGAACTCATAAGACTCCGTCAGTTTTCTGCTTCCTGTGAAGGCAGATTATAGGTTAGAAAAAAAAAGTGACAAAACTGAAGGAGACCTTAACAAATGAAACTGTGAGAGAGCCAGATTTTGTATGCAAGAGGTGCTTTGGGGAATAAAGCCTTCTGGCAGTTCTGTTGTGTTTATCCCAAAATGTTTGTGGGGGCGGGGGAGGGGGTGGAGGACAGAGTTCATTTGCATTTTGTAAGCAAATGATGATAATAATAGGTTTCTGAAAGATATAAATCAGGAAGATTCAATAAAAACAGAGAATTTTGAATATGCATGTTTTAACCCTCCCCCACTCTCACAAGCAGAGGTTCTCAGATTTTTTGAGTTTGCGAATTCTATTTAGGGAATGACCAAGGACCCTACTACCCATTGACAGTTTGGGGTTCTGGTTGGTAAACACAGCAGAAACACAGCTCCCACCACCAACTCAAAGAAGAGAGTTTACTAGCTAATAAACTTCAGCTAGCTCTCAAACATGGTATAGATAAAATAATTACTCTAAACCAATTTGAATAAATAAAGCTTCCAATATTCTAGTCAATCTGTTGATCAAATTTAATCAAAAAGATGTATAGGCACTTCTAGAAAATTCTTTGACATAGATAAAGTGAGGTAAAGGAAAATGTTTATAAAAATTGGTTTGCTTCACTAATTTCTTAATTCTACAGATATTTATTAAATGTACAGTGCTACCCAGGAGAACGATCTCTTTTTTTTTTCTGCTCTAAGGTGGTCGTAATTATTCAAAGCTGCTTGAAAACAGTCCATTTCTCAAAACAAATCTACCAGATTCAAACATTATTCTTTCATCTACTACAATTTTTTTCACAGATAATCTCCTCCCCATACCTACATTAATGGTCACCAGACATATTGAGATTATATCAGATAATCATTATACATGAGTCTCAGAACTTGCCACTGGGATCAATGTAAACAATAAGTTTCCCTCAGCAGAAATAGAAGGAATTCATGGATGTGTCACTGCTCAAATTTCTCTTCTTAAAATTTTTTAAAAAATAATTTTCTGGCATTTTTTTTCAGAGGAATATATGAATACAGTTTGAAATATAAAGTAATAATGAATGTAAGCTTAATGAAAATCAACAATCCATTGCCACTACCTTTCCTCATTATGAGTCCTGCTCCCCAGTGAGAAGTATTTTACCTATTCCTGCATTTTTAAAAAATTTCTGGTGCTAACCTACATGTACCTAAATAATATGTCTAGACTGCTCTTTTCATTCATTCACTCATTCGGTTTAGAAATAATTGCTTATTGTGTGCCAGCACTTTTTCTAGACACATGCACATACATTAAGAAGTATTAAAAAACTCATCTATTTGAACTATTCTTGCAAATGTGTTACAACTTCTTACCTATTAATAAACTTCTGCTCATTTTCTTTGTTATTATGAATTTATGCCTTTGTATAAATATAGAATTAGTCTTTATAGACTAATATAATTTTAAGGGGCTTTGAGAAAAGAGAGATAAGCATTATATTCAGTTTACTACTTCCAACAGAAATGCCCTGATCTTCTCTTTATAGAAACTCTTTGGATGCATAAGAACCTGGAAAAAAATGAGCTCTCTTTAACAAGCAAGAAAACAGGGAAGACTTGCCTCTGCTGTGTTAAAGGAAACATGAGAAAAGCAATGGTCTAGGAGCTTGGACGCCTAGGCCACGTGCATCATCATGTCGATAACCGCAGCATTCACAGTACTTGGCGAGTAGAGTGAGCTAACATGATTATTTATTACTATCTTTAATGTAATTAACACTTATTTAGCTCATACTATCTTCCAAGCACTGTGAATGTTATATTGATTTCTCATTTAAATTCTACTAATGTTATCCCATTTTTCAGATGAGAGAACTAAGGCCTGGAGACATAATATAATTTTTCCAAGGTTTCGGGACAGAACTAGAATTTAAATCTAAATTTCTAATAAGCTTATTTCTAGAACCCACATTTATTTTGTTCTTCCCTTTTAGTTAAGTCAATTAAATAAACATGAGTTGGAGTTCCAATGCTTTCCAGGCACTGTGCTTTGCTAACAGATTCTAGACAAGATTAATAAGGCATGACATATCAAATATTTATGCAGAGAGACTCTGTGTACATCCTCATGGCCTCACCTCTGACTCCAGCCACATCTGGTGGAGAGTTCCAGGTGGGCTTCAATTCCTAATTCACTACACGCTGACAGCTTCACTCCTCAAGAATGTGTTTTGTTCTCTGACACTACATGCCACCAGGAATTGGCATAATCCTTGCTCATATGAGGTGGGGAGGTATGGGAATTACCATGCAGGAGGATACCTCTCAATACCTGGAGGGCGGAAGCTGGTGCATATATAGCAGACAATTCTAGGAGACAGTCTGTAGGTTTCTCAGGAGATTCCCGAAGAATCAGGCCCCCACTGTCCACAGCGGCAACCTACAAGAAAGTATATTCTTGTATTGGCTTTTTCTCCTTCCCTGTTTTACTCTTTTCAGATCCTCACTTCTACTCCTCCTGGGATCATCCTTGTCTTAAGGACTGCTTTCAAGAAAACCCAAGTCAAGATATATATTAAGGGTAACCCAATATATTTTGGTAAGTGATAAGATAGGAGGTGATGTGGAAACATAGAGTGAGGACTACTCAGCCCAATGAAGATAAGTGAGAGTCAGAGAAGCCATCTGGGGTAGGCGATACCAAAAAATAAAAATAGTTATCTATTTTTCCTTCAGGTAGAACAAAATGAGCAAAAAAAACCAAACAACAACAAAAAAAAAACAAAACAAACAAACAAAAAACAAGAATGAAATAGAGCATTTACTCATTCACTTATTCTTTCATAATTATTCATTGGATAACATAGTTACTACTAGGGCTACAGCATTAAAAAAAAAAACAATGAAAACAAAAATCAATGGCCTTTCCTTTGTGGGGCTCACAGGAAAAGATGCGTAGATCAATGAGCAAAAATTGACATAAAGAAAGAAGAGGACAAGTGCTATAAATAAAATGAAAGCAAGATAAGGGGACTATAATTCTGACTACCAATTCTAATGCGTAGGGGGGTTTCCATTGCCTCCAAGCACTTCTCTGCCATTAGCTGGGTGTCCTACAGTCTGACTCAATTCTGACACTATCTACTTGGAAATGGCATCAGATCCCACAGGTTAAGGGCTCAGTCCCACAAGACTGTCCCCACTTCAGGGTGAAGATGCTATTTAGAGAGGCTGGTCTAAAATGGTGTCTCAAAGTAAGAATACTTGATTTAAGAGCTGAATGAAGTAAGGTCACCAGTAAGTATGTCGGAGAAGAGTTTAGGGCACATAGGAACATGAGATGTGTTCAGAAAACACAGCAAGCTGTAAGTACAGTCAGTAAAAGGAAGTTAGGTAGAAAGTTAGCAAAGACTTGAAGGCCAGCTAAGGACTCTGTCTATGCTAAGAAATTTAACTTAATATTTGGTCACTTTTTCTGGGATTCAGTTCCCTCATCAAATGAGAAAGTTATAAATCCACAAGATCCTTTATAGTTCTAACCCTACATTTAAGCCCTTGGCAAATAGGGCCTAACCTCACGACAGCCCTGCCTCACACTACTTCTTGGAAAGCTTGGATGGTTCATGAGAAGGAATACTTTTCAGCCAAAAAAAAAAAAAAAGTATCTGAAAATGCTGTATTTTTCTTCAAACTCTAATTCCTACATCCTAAATATAAAGGAAGTAAAAGGATAACTTACTCTGGCATGGCCTGGCCTAGTTGGGCCTCTGGACAGTGACCCCAGCACACGGTGCTCCTCAGTGGCTTGTCTCCTGTTGCTATCAGTAGAAGCTCAGATTCTCTCTCCTCTTTTTATAAATCTAGTTGCAGGTGAAGACAGAGAGAACAGTGAATGGACTCACCCCAAGCCCTAGGTTTGAAGAAGCAAGTTCCACTTACCACACAGAGCTCAGAACCCACCTCTGACTACAGACATGCAGCAGCCAGCTTTGTGAATAAGACCATCTTCAACAGTGGGCTGTGGGCAGAGCTTTTCTGGAAAGCGTCTGAGTGGTATGGCAATGCTGACTGAGTCCATTAAATAATGAGCACGAAATAAGGGTTATGCTTCCTTCCAAGTTAGAAAGGACAAATTGTATCAAAGCCAATTTGGCAAAACGAAAATAAGACAAACTTTTAATAACAGTTAAGCTGACTCCCGGATCTTCCGTTTCCTGGCTATACCCAGAACGTGTTACACCATTTTGGATATCAGGTTGATCATCTGTTACATCTTAGATAATTATGTTTACCTTATATAACTCTTTTTAAGTATCACAAAAAAATGCATGTGAAAATGTCTGGCCCTTAAAATTACAGCATATTCTGCTATAATATCATCAATAATGAAATTAACACTGTCTCTTTTTATGGATAAAGAAAACATTCTAGACCCTTAGAAAAACCTCCTCTTTGAGCTCTGCCTTCCTGTGACACAGCTCATGACAATCTTGGGTTTCGACTGTGGTTGTACATTCTTTTTCCTTTGGCTTGAAGTTTTAAGTTGCTTACAACATGTGGAATTCAAAGCTTCAGGCACGCGATGGTCAAAACTGTCAGGAAGATGAACAACAGGTATTTGAAAAGAAAACGGTAGGCAGTTAAGGAGCTGTTTTTGGTGTTTGATTTATGAAGGTTTTCATGACAAAACTATGGTTTTGATGAGAAAACAGTACACATTTCATGAAACTCAACTACATGGGTGTTTTGATAAACAAGATCCTTTTGACCAGTATAGGCTATTCATAGACCTAAAGCATCCTTGAGAATAAACAATCAAAGGAAAAACCTGAGTGATATAGAGATACCCTCGAAGTCCACTCAGACAATAAACTTTTTGTGTCCCCCATTTTATGTGTCATCTGAACCACAGGTGATCATTTATACTTTATAGAGGTATCAATTTATCAGCCTCAAGCCATGTCTTGAAAAAAGTACCCAGTTATTTTATTAAGTGTGGTTGTAAAATAATTGATATATTAAAGATAAAAATAGTCATAAAACTGTATTTAATATATGAAGGCACAAGAAAAAGAAAGGATTTAGAGTTCTAGTCCACCATGATGATCGTAAGAATTATTCAGTCATTAAAAAGGTTTAGTCCCACAGGATTCTCCCTAAAATGTATTTCATATGACAATGAACCGGTGCCACTAAGGAGGAAAAATATACACAAGTATGTAATTTGCATGGTATTTGATTCGGGTAGTAATTGTTTACAACTTCTTTACTCTTTCATTTTAAAATGTATTTGTTTCGAGCTCTGTATTTTCGTTTGTTGTGTATGTGTGTGTTTCATTTGTTTTTCTGAGAGGCTTTTGGGTAATCAGCCAACTTGAACCAATTTTGGGATAGGGTGTTGTGGCAAAGGGTTTATCAATTACTCTTCTCTACCATATGGCACTCCATATCCATCAAGAAATACCTTACCCCACCCTAAGGCTTCAGCTGTCCTCTGGTTCTGCCATGTTATTCATTTGCTGCCTTCCAGTTCAGAGAAGCAGTACAGCATAAACCAGGTGCACCTGCTGGAATAACTTGATTGAGACGATTATATCTAAACAAGGATCAGCTATTAAGTTTCATCAAGCCACATTTTTACTCTATTTCATAGAAACAGCAGGCAGGTTAGACCGGTTGCTTGCTAAAGGAAAACACATTAAGAAGGCTTAAACCTCAAGCAAGCATGGATATAGAAGTGTCGTTGGTGATAAAAATCTAACCCGTAGGACATTTCTACAGCTATAATCTGGATGATTGAAATGAACATTACTATTTTAGGTTTAACACAGAGGATTTCGTGCCTCAAGGGGTACTTTTGAATCCTCGAGACAGTGCCCGCACCACTGAAAAATGTCTCTACACATTATGTAACTACATGGAATCCGATGAAAATATTTAGAACATACGTCTTCAGCAATGGGTTCTGGGCTGCTGCAAATATTTCAAAATGACTATACTTGGGCAAAATGAGAGAATGTAAGGGAAGTGACAGTTTAAAGAAGATTAAAAAATCAACCAACTTTTAGGAAGATTAAAAAAGAGAGAGCCAAGAGGAGCATTTATAAAAGGAAGGATGTAAATTCTTTACAATCTGATTGGTTTTCCCTGGCATTTGCTTGCTTTAATGAAACTGTTATTCCTGAAGGACTGAGAGCCCTTTTTTAACATGAACAAAGCAGTACTGGGGGTTGGCAAATTGTTAGTCTTTGGCCTCAGGAGACCATCTCTGAAGACCTAATTAGGTTACAAACATGTGAAAATGAGTTTAGTAATCTCTTGTGTGAGATTTCAGGGTGGCTGATTTCTGAATGCTGGGATGGTTAACACTACTCAGAGCATTCTTTGTCAACTCTGTGAATCACTACTTTTTTGCCTTTCATACAACAACTGAGTTATCATCAAAGGCTCATTTTAATCAGATAACCTTTACAACAGTGAAAAAATTAAAGATATCCTGGAGTTTTCATTGACTTTCTTTATGATAGAGTTACTCACAAAGCTTGAACATTTCCTTTTTTTTTTTTTAACTTTTCTGTCAAATAGAATAATGGGTCTGATTTATGGGTTTTTTAAATCAGTCATTCCAAGGAATTAAAGAGCAAACTATTTAATAACTTAATAAAGTGATGTTTGAGTTTTAAGAACCAAAGCTTTGCTTGCTAGCAGCCTCTAATGGTGAACTGAGGACAAACCATTATTAGCTCAGTGAGTCAGAGATGGCATGTGAGACTAAAAAGAGAACAGCCTTGCGAGTCACAGGGGAGTTAACCACTCAGACTTTCCGAGCATTTTCTCAGCTGTGCAATGGAAATAATAACATGCACCTCAGATTGTAGTTCCTCTAATTAAATGACATAAGAGAGCATTTTGTCAAAGAGAAAGTATTGTACAAGTAGAAGATATTTTCATGTGTACAGAGCCATACAAATTCTCCTCTGGCCAGTACATGTATTATTAGCAATTAAATAATTCTTTGAAGTATTGGCTAATGAGATCATAGATTTTATTATAACTGGGTCAATTATAGACACAAAGAGAGTACTTAATATTGGCCACCCGGGTTAAAATGCAAGTCATTACCCGTCAAAATGCATGTCCTTATTCACCAGAAAATGAAAGTAGTAGCCACTACTAGAAACCCCTCTAGTAAAAGATGTGTAGTCTACTCTTAATAGGTGTAACATTGCAGCCCAGTTAGTCATCTGACTCAGTATTACAAGTAAAAGAAATATTCTTTCAGAGTCGGTGTCTGTATGGATACACAAGTAAACAAGACTATTTTGCTCACTATCTACTCCAATAGCTTGGACAATTTCTTACACATAGTATTGACTGAATACATATGTGTTGCTTGTGATAGTAAAGAAAAATAGTTCGAAATCATGCAGTAAGTCAAATTGAATCTCAAGTTTCCAGATCTTTGGAGGCACAGTAGACTTCAATAAAGCAGCTCAGTGGTGCCCAGGACAGTAACCAGGGCTGGTAACCCACACTGAGTTCATCCTTTCTTCGACAGGATTGGCTGGGGGTCATAATGGGAGAGTTCCTGTTCTGTGCAGGGTTCTAGTCGGTTCTCTCAGAGTGGGGTCTGTCCTCCCCTGCCAGCACATATATATTTACATTCCACTCAAGAAACACCCCATCTATTCTGTCATGGTGCAGTTGATCATGGACTCTATGTCTCCAGCCAAGCTCACTTCTGAACAAGAACAAAACATTCTATGAGGCAAACACACTCGACAAGTAAACTTTCTTTAAAAGACAGTTGGTACCTAATATGCACTAAAGTTTTAAATCTATTCAATAGATTATATCGAAAAGAAGATTAATCAAAAAACTTATGAGGTACCAACTGCATACAAGACACTGTGTATTCAAACAGAAGATATAATTCCTGCATTTGAAGGAGCTTAAAACTCTCATTGGGTAGGTATAATCTACACAGATGGCATTTCCTGACAATAGGTAGACTATGTTGGGCTCAGTTTGTCAGGCAGGACTTGAAGGAAGAAATGGGATTTCAGCTGTCCCTGAAGAGGAATGGACGGTACATTCTTGAAAAGGAGAAGATAATAAGTAAAGACAAAAAAGTGGCAACAAACAAAACACATTTGGTAAGATATGAGAATAATCACTGGAATAAGGGAGTGTAAGAAAGCTTAGCAGGAGATAGGCTGAAAAAATAATACCATTTAAATTAACGTCCTTTTAACCTGAAGTACTAAGCAGAAGGCATCCAGGGACCAGGCAAGGACACAAACTTCTGAATAAGGGAAAAAAAAACAGGGAGTGGCAACCTGCAAGGAATTGGACAGGGCACTTTGAAATTATAGTGATGAAAATATATATTCAGGAGGAGGAAAGAGGTAGACAGGGTAAAGGGTATCAAATATAGGGGTAGAGGGAGGGTGAAGTGGGTAAAGGAGATCAAATAAATGGTAGCTGAAGGAAACTGGACTTTGGGTGGTAAACACACAATAGAATATAGAGAGGTCAAATTATAATGTACACTTGAAAATTATATAATTGTATTAACCAGTTACCCCAAATTTAATTAAAAATAAATAAATAAATAAAAAGAAAAGAAAACTATATATACATATATATATATTCAAAGTGCTATATAGACCCCCTCTAAAAAATAGGTCTTTCTGACAGCCACCATTTTACAACCTGTACTAAAGAACAAGCAAAATAAATAAAAGTGAGCAAAGTTTGAAATATACTGAATAGAAATGTTCAGTATAATTAGAGTTGATGTGTATACATATTGACACATATAAACTCAAAAACTCTCTATTACCAGAGAAAGAAACTATAAATCAATTTTTTAAAACTAAAGTTATTATTTTTGGTAGACGTTTTTAGTTTCCCCAAATTTTAGTATGCTAGAGGGCAGTGGTTTTCAAACTTTAGCATATACCAAAATCGTCCAGAGAGCATATTAAAACAGACTGCTAAAAACCACCCCCAGAATTTCTGATTCAGTAGATCTAGGGCGGGGCTTGAGAATTTGGATTTGTAACAAGTTTCCAAGTGATGCTGATGCTTCTGGTCTGGAGATTACACTTGGAGAAGTAATGCTTTAGAGCAACCTACATCATCCAGGCACCCCTGCTGCTATGATTGGCTTCGTAAGGGACATCAGAAAATAACATTTCTCAAACCTAAGTGTTCTTTGGATGACTTATAGATATTGTTCTATTTTGGTTGAGATATAACTCTGGCTACACATTTTTATGTATGAGGATTGAAAATGCTTTCTGTGGAGAACATAGGACTTGGCAAGTGGAAGTGGAGAGTCTTTCCTCCCAGTGCACATCTTTATTAAGTCTCTCCATTTTCACAACATAAAAATCTTACACCCAGCTTGGCTGCTCTTAAAATATATTGTTTAGATTTAATTGGCAATGTTTCACAGCTACATTCTAGGTATCTGCCAGGTAGTTCTGTCTTAACTTCACCCAATATCTATTTTTTAGAAGCTGAAAGAAATTATGTTTGTCAAGAATTGTCTAAAGGATATGCAGTCCACACATTCCTCTAGATAATTTGTACAAATTGGTGACATAATAGTATGTTGCTGTCAGTTGCGGAATATATTGGAAGCTATTCGTTACTAATGAGAATTAAAAGAGTGAAATTTGCAAATGATTTATTTAAAACAAATAATTAGAGCAGATGTAGGGTTATTCCTCTGACATCATTCTGGCTAATTGGCATTCAGAAATGTTTTTTCAAGGGAGAAGGAAAGCCAAAGAATTTCTGAAGCCTATTTTATATACACTTTTAATAATGTATCGGTAATGAATGCATCATTTGTCAAGTAAATTTTTTAAAATTACAACTATCATTTAGGTGCTCTTCAATCTGTCCTTCACCAGAATCACCTGGCATGCTCATTAAAATGCATATTCCCAGGTTCCATTCCAGACATTGAATAAGACTCTCTCAGTTAGGTGGAGCCTGGGTATCCGCACGTTACTAGCTACTCAGTTGCTTCTAATGCCCATTAAAGTTTGAGAATATTCCTTCTTGGAACCCCAATTTTGGGCCTCTACAGAGCTGCACAAGTGACATCCTTGTTCTACGTTGCAGGCCTTTAAAAGAAATAACCTGGTCGATATATCTTTTTATCTACTCTAAAGATGCTGAGGGAATTTTTTGTTATATTATACATCATCTCACTTATGATAACTCTCAAAAAATGTCTCTTTTAAATATTAATAATCATTATTCTCTTGTTTTGCTTTTGGTTAACCATTATAAACCATATTACGAAGGATTCTCTTTATGGAAGCTTATAAGAAAGCCAATCTTGTGCTCCACCCTTAGTGACAAGAACGCTGGTGGATATTTCTGTATGAACTTCATTCTTACCTCTATTTCATGTCCCTCAACTTATTTTTTGTTAGTTTCTTTCCCACTTTCGTATTCTACTTTCTGTTATACCTTTTTAATTCTATGTATCTTTTATATGCAATCTTAGATATTTGGTGGCTATAAGTCCATGCGAATGCTCGTATATTGGAATTTGGCAAAGGGCATATTTCTCTTAAGAAAACAGAAGAAATTTGGGACTTCATCTGAAAGCAAAAATGTTGTCTTTTCAGGAATATATGAGAAATCTTCATCTAGCATTAATTCAGTAACATCTAATCCAGTGTTTGTAATTTATTTTTAAAACAATGTATAAAATATGATGGAGGATACTAGACATGGTCTTCTGAAATTTTGACCAGGCCAGTGCATTTGTGTGTGTACTTTTTTTTTTTTTTGATGGGTTATGGCACTGAATTACTCTTCCTATTTCCTATATCTTTACTTTAGATATTATAACTGTTGAGAAACTCTACAGCCAAAGAAGTAATCCAATTCTAAAAATGTTAAAGAAAAAATAAAATTTTCTGGAAATATAGTGTGTCTTTATAAAACTAGTACAAAATCTCTGAACTTGACCTCCTTCTTTTTTAATGCCTACCCATATGAATATGCACATAAGATATTGCAAGAACAACTTAACTATTGTGGCTAAGTTTCCTGCTGCCTTAACCCAAAGAAATCGATTTGAGAAATTATATTTCTAGGAATTGGTGAAGGGCTAAAGAAAATAGGCTAAAGTCCTAAACTTGTCTTGACCTTTGGACCAGAGAAAAGATAAAATTCCAAGAGGGAAACTCTTTTGTCTAGAAAAATGTTTAAATAAAGAAGTTGAAGAAGCCAAGAGGATTTAAGAATAAAGCTTGTATAGGGGGAAGCAGGACAATCACGGTGCCTGCCTCAGGGATGGGTTAGGGTGTGAAGACGGAATTAGTTGACAGGAGAAGTTATTTTCAAAAACCTACTTTCCAGTAGCATAATCTCACATGTGAACAGTTTAGAGGTGGTTTTACTGAAGGCTCTTAGCTTGTAAGATAGTATAGTAAATAGTGGGCTCTTTTTTCAGACTCAGTGGTCTGATCCTAAAATATCCTTCCACATCGAGATAAACTATTATTAGAAGACATTGTACCCCCAAACTATTCCTATTCTCAGGAACTTTCAAATTTCTGTCACTTTTTTGACTGTAAAAGAAAGTAGTCATGAAATTTAGATTTGACCAATGTAAAATTTGAGAGTGGAACAAAAAATGTGACGTCTTTTAAATGTGAAGGCATAGATATGGTAATCAATTAGGCTACCAACGATTAGACTAAAAAGAAATAATGCTGATACATATGATTAGAGTTTTTACATAGTTTAGGTAGATGGATAATTGGAAGGGTTTGTCCAAGTTTTTTGACTGTGAAGATTAAAATTAAAATATCCTTTAAGTTGAAATTATATACTGATTTGGCTTAGTAGTAATTGCTAAGTTCCCTACTTCAGTTTGACTTTACACAATTTATGATCATCACCTCTGTCTCAAATTTCTTCCTAATGAGGTGAGAGCAATAATTTATGTCACATGCCTTTAATGTTCTTCCTAGCTGTGTGATCACATATATTTCAAGCACAGGTACGTGATTCTATGTGATTCATGAATAGATTTCTTACTGTTAATATGTCAAGTCTGCATATTATTTACCTATATATTTGTTATTTCTACTCCCCTTCCATCAACACATGCACCACAATAGAAGCATCTATAAGATCAGAGATTTAAACATCTTGTTTAACTGCTAAATCACCAGTGTATAGAATAGTACCTGGGCCTAAAAAATATTCCATAAATATATCTTGAATAAATTAATAAGAAGCTGGCAGAGAACGTATAAATCAGATTGTATTTCCGTGGTCAATGATTGAAATCTTGAAAATAAAGAACAAAAAAGTGTGTGTGTGTGTGTGTGTGTGTGTGTGTGTCTGATCTGAATAAGCTGAGGAAGGGATCAAAAGAAACAAATGCTAACGAAAACTTATTACCCTATTGGGACGTAATTTCTTATTAACTAAGAATTACCAATATGTCTAAGAATATTATTTCTGTCTTGATTTTTTTAAATTTAACACTAAGAAACAGACCAATAAAATTGATTGCTCATTTGTATCCCTAATATATCTTCTCAAATTATGTCCCCCCAACTCTCTTCTTGACTCTGACATAAGTCATTATTGGCATTTAGTTTTATCTCTCTCTCTTATTGTACCAGGTTTTTCTATCTCTGGCTGTCACTTCTACTGAATGAGAAGCACAGGGAAGAGGACTCTCTGAAGAGCCACTTATCAGAACTGTCCATTTGGACATCAGTTCTGAAGTCAGAAAGCAAACACAGAAGGAATATGCTAACAGAACGTGTGAGATAATAAGGCTCAGTTTTCTCAATCTCATATCTAAATCAATGCTGTGGAATATGAGCTGTCTTTAAAGTCAAATATTGGACTTTAATTGTTTAAGACCTTAAGAAATATTTTTAGAAGAGTTTCTGGAACTCAGGTAACTTCTAGATCACCCCTTCTTTGCATCCCTCCTTTGGAGCTTCCCTTGAACCCATACATTTTTCTTTATCAATCTTTACATTAATCAGTAATTATAACTGGAATAAATAACACAGTAGATAAAAAGCACCATTTCCCCATAGTTCACAGTATGCAAAATATGGGTTAAGTCTGTGTCATATGTTAAACTTCATCTAATCATTCTGTATTATTTAGTGGAGTTACAAAGCAAAGAGAGATTTATGGCCACGATTATTAAACTGATTAAATGACCAAAATAATTAAATTACATGAAAGTCAAAATGTTATGTATGTTTTTAGCGCATATACTCTAAAAACTACCTATTGTAAATCAATATAATGTAAATTAAAAAAAAATCTGGAGCATATTCTGCATGAAAAAGAGAATTAGAATGAGACTCCTACCCTATATCAGCAGGGGTCATGAAGAAGTTCTGAACTCAGAGTGAGACCTACCCATGGGCCCCTAAGCCTACTTTAGGATGAGGGAGGAGGAAACAATTTATTTTCCCCTTTCACCACCAAAACTCAGAGTCTCAGTATCTACCTGCCTTGAGTCACTAGAATTAATCTCATTATACTCGTTATTGCAGTTTAGGCCAGGGACCACAGAAGCTTAAGAATCCTAGGTTCCCACTCATCTCCTTTACTCTAATCCTCTTATGACTCCATGCACCCTACATTCTGTCTTCAGCTCCAATCCCCTCCTCCTCCTGAAACTCTTTCTTCTAGAACCCGTGATAGTTCATTCGGAAAAACTGCACACTCAAATTCTTTTCTAAATATTCCTTTCATCTTCTTGCTTTAATAGAAGATAGATTCTCTCCTGAGAACATTGCTTCTCCAAAGCCCTCTGAGTTGGTAGAACTCTAGCTCCAGTGCTTTACCATCAATTATATTACTCATATTTTCTCTTGTTTAGCCATCAATCAACCCTTGAGTCACTCATCCTTATTGTTTTAGTCCAAGCTGGGTGTAACACTGTCTAACATCACTTCTGTCATATATCAAGGGAATTTCAATACCCATTTAATGATTCTTCCCATATCCTAGCCTCACAGTTTCTTGAACTGCTCTTCTCCCATGGTTTATCTTCAGGCAACTTCTCCATTTAGGCATGAAATTACATTTTATCTCCCCTGCATAAAGACATGTCTCCAGCAAAAATCCTCTCTTCCTGGCCTGGATCAGTATTTCCCTCTTTACTAGAAGATTGCCATCAACATACAAACATCAAGCTTCCTAAAAATCCATTCTTGACTTCAATTTTCTTTCCATCTGATACCCTAGTCCTCTAATTTATAGCAAAACTTATATTGAGTTGTCTGCACCTGAAATTTTAAAATTTTCCCCATTTTGTCCTTTATTTAATCCAAATAAATGTGCTCTTGTCAAAGTCATCAGTGACCTTCATGTTGTTAATTTCAATGCTCAAAATTTATTTCTAATCTTATTATACTTCTACAACATTGACCCAAGTGATCATTCTCTCATCCTTGAACACTTTCTTCTTGTTTTCCTCTTATCTCATTGGTCATGTCTACAGTCAGTTTGCTGGCTCTCCTCATAGTTCTGGCCTTTTGTTTGACTTTCACTCAATCCTTAAACTTTCTCTCTTGTTCATTTTTCCTCTCTCCCTTGGTGATTTCTGTCATGAATTAGAGAGTCATCAACTCTCATGTCTTGAGTTGAGACTTCACTAAACTCTGAACTCCTGATTCTAACAGCCTATTCAATAATTTCAACAGGATATCTATGAAAGAAATTAAACAAGTGCAAAAGTGAAAATGAATCCCTGGCCTTGTTCACTACTTTTTTTTTTTTTTTTTTTTTTGCAGCCTCTACCAGTCTACTTTTCCATTCATGTCTATTACTTGTAATTAATTCTTCTAGCTGTTTGGACCAAAAATCTTGGCATTATCTTTGCCTCCTGTCTTTCTCTCATACCTTATATCAAATCTGTCAGTAAATTCTCTTGCATCTACTTTCAGGATATATTCCTAATCTGACCTTTCTATATTATCCTATCAGCTACTACTTTCCTCACCCAATCCATCATCACCTCTTGCCTGGAATATTGCAATAGCTTTCTAATTAGTCTCCTTGTTTCCATATTCTTCTTTCTTCCTTACAGTTTATTTTTATACAAAAACAGAAGATCATTTAAAAACTTTGAATCAGCAGGCTTTCCTCCATTCTAATCCTTCTAATGCTTTGCTTTGTCACTCAGGTGAAGAAAAAGTACCATGTTCAGCTCTGTCTGTATTCTAGCTCTCTAGATATTCTGTCTTCATTTTCTACTACTTTGCCCATCTGTCATGCTATGCCAGCCACTGGCCTTCTTATGTTCTTCAAACAGGCCTACCATTATCCCACCTCAGTTACATCTGGCTGGAACACTCTTTACTAAGAGATTTCCTCTCAGATCATAATCTCCAGTGGGTCCTTCCTTGACCATTCTACTTAAAAATGTCTTTATATCCCCACCCACTTCTTATTTTTCTTTCCTGCTTTATTTGTCTGCATTTACTTACCACCTTCTAATATACAATAGAACTTGTATATAATCCTGCTGTTTGTCTTTTCTCTCTAGAAAGAAGGCAGGAATTTGGTCTTTCTCTTTTCTTTATCACAGTTCAAATGTAGTGCTTAGCACATAACAGATAATCGATGTTTGTTGAAAGTAAGCATACATGAATGAATAAATAAGTTAATAAATAAATAAGTGAATGAATATTATTTGGCAGTTTAAACTCAGAAGCCACAATGTAAATGATGATTGATGCCAAAGCATATCATTAGAGAGTATATAAAACAAAAATCTCAAAGTAGAATCCCAAAATCAATAGGGCAACTTATAAACGTCAAATGAATAAAAGTTTTTGGAGATGTCAGGAAGTCATAAGAAAGATTTTTGGAGGATCGAGAGTAGTTTCTCCTTAATCTAATGAAAAAATGGGAGGAGGGAAGAGTGCTAGAGTTGTCAACAAACAAGCAGGACTGAGAAAGTAGCAGTCAGATAAGAAAAGTGCAACACCAATTCTAAGGACAGTAAGTTTAATGTTTCCAATAGGAGCCTCTGTAAAGCTATGAAGCATCCATGGGAGGTTCAGTACTAAATACCTGACAGACCCCAACCATAACACAGGAAAAACATTCCTTTCTCCCTTACCTCTCTTCTTTTCCTGACAATAACCTCGATGGGGTCCTAAACAATAGTCAGCAAGATGATGAAGGACAAACATTGTGTGAACAAAGAGGAGAAAAAACACAAAGGTATCCTCAAGGCAATGGTACAACCCATAGCATGACCCAAATAAAGAGGAAAGAAGATAAAATATAAGATCAAGTTCAGAGTTTGAGTTTTCTTCGGGTCTGTAAAAATCAATTTACCAATTAAAGCTGTTTTAAAATTCGTGGCAATAATATTTTAAGAGAGGGACCAGAAAAGTCATGGGTGCATGATTTATATTCTTTCAGAGAGTGAGGCTAGGAATAGACCAATCTTACTGATTTAGCAGTTTTAAAAATACAATAGGAAACAAAAATAAATTTCTCTTAATGATTAGACATGGCTTATTCAAAATTTATTACAAGAAGATTAAGATCTGCAATCAGAACATCTACTTCAGTACAGGATTGTCCTTGAATATAGCAAATAGTCACCTTCCAATCTTAGCCTCCCAACAGTCCTGAACTCTCATATCTCATTATCATTCTGGAAATAATAAATTCATTAAGAATACCAGTTTAGCTTCCATAATTCAGAAATATCACTGTTCTCTGAAGTATATATTTATACTTTCACTACAATTTATATTTTAATATGAGAATAAGAAATTAACTATATATAATCTATTTTTAAAAATAATTTTAAAATAATTAACTAATGGGATAAATAGTAAACGAATAGTAAGATGGTATACTTAAATTTAAATATATCAGAATTAAATAAATATAACTGAAATATATGTTCCAATTAAAAGAATGATTGTAAGATTAGGGAAAAAAAAAAAACTAAAGGCATCTTACAAGAAACATGCCTTATATATAAGTATAGAAAATGATTGAAAGTAAAAGGAATTAAAGATTCAAATTATGCAAACACTAACCAAAAGAAAGTTAGTGAACCTCAAAGTAAATTTTAAAGTAAGAAGCATGTCTAGAGTTAAAGAGGGATATTCTATAATAATAAGAGGAAAAGAAAACCTCTTTAAGTTTATATGTCCCTGAATATATAGCCTCAGAATACAAAAAGCAAAAATTGGCAGAAGTAAAAATAGATAAATACATGATCATAATGGGAGATTTACTACACCTCTCTCAATAATTGATAGCTCAAGCTGATAACTAATCACTAAGAATGCAAAAATATTTAAGCAACCTAACTGATAAACATTTTTTTTGAGAAACGGACAATTGTTTGACGAAATTGACCAAATGATTCTGAAATTCACTTATTCATGCATGGAACAATCTATATATGGCAAAGACGATCTTAAAGGAGTGCAAAATTGGAGTACTTAAAAAAGTTTATATCAAGATTGTTATAAAATATATTTAAGACAGTGTAACATTATTGCAAGTTTGAACAAATAGAGCATTGGAAAACCAAGAGACCAAAAAAAAATTGCACATGTTTGGTCATCTGACTTAAGAAAAAAATGGCACTGTGCAGCAGTGAAAAAAGAACAGTATTTTCAGTAAGTAATACTGGATCAATTTGTTAGCCACATGGAAAAAAAACAATCTTAATTCTTACCCCACTCCATACACAAAATCAATTCCAGGTAGATTTCAAATTTTAATATGAAAGGTAAAACAATAAACTTACTAAACTGTAACAAAGAATATTTTAATGTCTTTCAAGTAGAAAAAGATTTCCTAAAGAGGGCACAGAAAATATTAATGATGAAGCAAACTATTGATACATTGAACATTAAAATAAGGAAATTTTGTTTTACAAAAGACCTCACTAAGAGAGTAAAAAAATAGTCACATAGTGGAAGAAGACATTTGTGATATATACCTGACATAGGATTTATAGTCAGAATATATAAAGAACTACGAATCAATATGAGAAAGGTACATAAAATTTTCTAAAATGGCAAAATAATTGATCTAGCCCTTCAAAAAAGAGGATAAAATGGTTAGTAACTGTTAAAAGATGCTCAATCTCAATGATGATTAAGAAAATGTAAATTACAGTATTTATTAAATGCTTAACAAAATAGGTATAGAAGCAAAATACCTAAACATAATAAAGGCCATATACGACAAACCCTCAGCTAATATTATACTTAATGGTAAAAAACTAAAGATACTTTCTCTAAGATCAGGAACAAGCCAAGACTGTCTGCTATCATCGCTGTTATTCAATTAATATTGTAGATCCTAGAAAGTGTAATCAAGCAAAAGAAAGAAATAAAAAGCATTCAAATAGGAAATGAAGAAGTCAAACTGTCACTATTTGCAGATGATGTGATTCTCCATATTGAAAACCCTAAAGACTCCACAAGAACACTACTAAAAATAATAAACAAATACAGTAAAGTTTCAGGATACAAAATCAATGTTCAAAAATCTATAGCATCCCTATACTCTAATAATGAATTGTTAGAAAAAGAAATGAAAATATAATAATAATTCCTTTTGCAATTGCAACCAAGAGAATAAAATTCCTAGGAATAAACCTAATGAAACATGTGAAGTATCTATACAACAAAACTATAAGACTCCATTTAAAAAAAATCGAAGAAGACACAAAGAAATAAAAAGATATTTCGTGTTCTTGGATTGGAAGAATTAACATAGTTAAAATGACTTTATTACCTAAAGCATTATACAGATTTAATGCAATCCCCATCAAAATCCCAACAGCATGTTTAAAAGAAATAGAATAAAAAATTATCAGGTTTGTATGGAAGCACAAAAGACCCCTAATAGCCAGAGCAATCCTGAGAAAAAAGAACAAGTCTGGACCTATCATTCTGCCCAACTTCAAATTATACTACAAAGCAACAACAATCGAATGGCATGGTATTGGCAAACAAACAAACAGACACACAGACTAGTAGAACAGAATTGAGAGTCCAGAAGTAAACCCCCAATTATATGGGCAAATAATTTTCAACAAAGGAACGAAAAACATACAATAGAGAAAGGAAAACCTCTTTAACAAATGGTGCTGGGAAAACTGGAAAGTCACCTGCAAAAGAATGAAACTAGACTGTTGTCTATCACCACACACCAAAATTAACTCAAAATGGATTAAGGACCTGAATATAAGACATGAAACAATAAATTGCATAGAAGAAAACATGGGTACTAAACTCAAGAACCTTGGACTTAAAGAGGATTTTATGAATTTGACCTTAAAGGCAAGGGAACTAAAATCAAAAATAAATGAATTGGGACTATTTCACACTAAAAAGCTTCTGCACAGCAAAAGAAACCATCAACAAGACAAAAGAGGCAACCATCTGAATGGAAGAATATATTTGCAAACAATGCCTCTGATAAGGGCCTAATATCCAAAATATACAAAGAACTTATACAACTCAGTAACAACAACCAAAAATCTAATTTAAAAATTGTGGCTGTACAGACACTTCTCCCAAGAAGATATACAATGGTCAAAAAACATATGAAAGGATGCTCAACCTCACTAGCTATTAGGGAAATGCAAATCAACCATAATCAGATACCATCTCACACCTGTTAGAATGGCTATCATCAACAGGACAAGTAATAACAAGTGTTGGAGAGGATGTGGAGAAAAGGGAACCCTCATACACTGCTGATGGGACTGCAAATTGGTACAGCCACTATGGAAAATAGTATGGAGTTTCCTCAAAAAACTAAGAATTGATTTACTATATGATCCAACAATCTCTCTACTGGGTATTTACCCCCAAAAAACTCGAAAACATTAATCTGAAAAGATATATTCACACCAATGTTCTTAGAAGCATTATACAAGGTGGCCAGGACATGGAAGCAACCGAAGTGTCCTGTAATAGATGATTGGCTAAAGAAGCTGTGGTACATATATGCAATGGAATATTACTCAATTATAAGAAGAGATGAAATATTGCTAAGCGATATAAAGCAGACAGGAAAAGTTGAAAACCACATGATATCATTCATATGTGGAATATAAATCTAAAAGCAACAAACAAACATGGAAAACAAACAGAGACTCATGGACATGGATAGTAGACTAGCGGTTACCAGAGGGAAGTGGGGTGGTGGGTGGCAGATGGAGTAAAAGGGGTTAAATAAGTAGTGATAGAAAGAAATTACACACAATGTAATATATATATGACTTACTGTTGTTGAATTGCACACTTAAAACATTGGATTTTGTTGATCAATATCACCCCCCCAATAATTTTTAATAATAAGGCAAATTAAACTAAAAAGAAAAAAAGTAAAGAAAATATAAATTAAAACCAAATGATAGCCTACTAAGTACTCTATAGCAGGGGTCCCCAATCCCCGGGCCAGGGAGCAGTACAGGTCTGTGGCCTGTTAGGAACCAGGCCGCACAGCAGGAGGTGAACAGTGGGCAAGTGACATAGGATCACTGGTCTCTGGTGCCAAAAAGGTTGGAGACCACTGCCCTACAAAAAAGCTTAAAAAGAAAACAATCTGCCTGTAAAATTTAATGAGAGGATATGAAGCACCTGGAACCTTCAGCGGTAGTGAGAGTGTAAGTTGGTAAATTACCTTAAAAATTATTTGGAAGCATCCACTGAAGTATAGCATATGCGGACCCTATTTACCAAGGTATATACTCAAGGGAAATGAGTCCCAAAAAACAAGATCAAGAATGATCGTAGCATCATAATTTGCAAATGCCAAAAAATTGAAAATGCCTAAACTGGTCATTCATTGTAGTAGCATGGATAACAAATTGTTGCTACATAAAATGTGAGTGGATCTTACAAACATAATATTGATAAAAAGAAGTCAGACACAAAAGAATGAATTTAGATGATTCCATTCATATAAATTTCAAATGTATTGTGTTAGAAATCAGGATTAAGTTTTCTTGTGAGGTGAGGTGTTAGGTAATGACTGGTAGGATGCATGAAGGGGATTTCCTTAATGCTAGTAATGTTCAATCTCTTTTGATTAGAAGTTATAGAGTATGTTCATTTGCATGGAATTTCATATATATACATATACATGTATACACACAGAATTTGTGGGATTTTTTTGTATTCATATTTGAA
Source organism: Pteropus medius (assembly GCF_902729225.1). Lineage (NCBI taxonomy): Eukaryota > Metazoa > Chordata > Mammalia > Chiroptera > Pteropodidae > Pteropus > Pteropus medius. Next base: position 25,115,043 of record NW_024354502.1, on the reverse strand, counting down.
TTAAGTTATTTAATCTAAAATATTTAGATTCTACATATTTAATGTAGAATATTACTACAAAACAGAAACCCAAATAGTAAATATAATAATCAAGAGACGAGAGAATGTATAACTGTTGCCATACTAAACATTTCAACTTGGCTGGCTTACTTCTTTATGTTTTGTTTCATTATTTTTTAATCAGAAGAAAAATCCTTTGAGCTGTCCTTCCATATTTAGTACTCCACTAGTTTATGGTTTGACAGAGATTGTCATACAAATATGACTTGACTTGGTATTATCTACAACTATCTGGAATATGTTTTTTCTAGTACTTAAATTTAAGCTTACCATAGATAGGAGACATAATCTCAGGTTCTATGATTTGCAACTGATATCTAGTCAATAAAAGAAAAACGTCTGTCTTGAGAAATGTTTATCAGAACTTAAAGCATTCCAAGTTTTTTAGACTCCAAAAAAGTGCTACCAGTGACATCATTGTTTTAAAAATTACTTACTCCTGTAAGTATTCTTTTGTTTTAAAAAAAGTTAATTTAAATTATACATTGCCTCTTCATAAATTCAAACACTTCATGAGTTGGTAAAGCAAATTATCCTATTTCCGAATATATATATTCGAAAATTCACTGTTAGTTTTAAATTTATTTTTAGTTTTTGCCTTTATTTATTTATATATTGAGGTTCTACTGGAGTCAAGACATGGTTCTGTAACTTGTTTTTTTGTCACTCAGTAACATAGCTTGGAGATCTTCCTGGTCAGTACATAACTCTATCCCATTCTTTCTATTGTTCCAAATTCCATAGACACACTGGACCATAATTTAACTGTAATTTAGAATTTATGATGCTTTCAATTTTCACTAATACAGTTTTGAATGAACATTCTTATGCATATATCTTCAAACATTTGTGCAAATATGTCTATAGGATAGATTTATAAAGAGAGATGTCAGAATTTTTAGTTCAGGGTTTGTGCCTCTTAAGCTTTAGTAAATAACACAAAACTACTCTCCGAAACTAATTCCAGTAGTCTATTTTCCAGATTAAGAGAGCCTCTAAGATGGCTCTCAATCTCTACATTCTGATATTCACACACCTGTGTAATTCTCTCCACCTTGAGTATGAGCTGGAATTATTGACTTACTTTTAACCATAACCATGTGAGTGAGTTCAGAAGTGGATCCCTCAGTTAAGTCGAGATGGCTGCAGCCCCAGGCAACAATTTGACTGCAACCTCATGAAAGACTTTGAGCCAGAAAGTCAAGCACCTCCCAGATTCCTAAACACAGAAACTATGAGGTAATAAATGTTTGCTGTTTTAGATTGCTATGTATGAGGATAATTTGTTACACAATAAGCTGTAACTATAACACTTTGGCAGCCCTTGATTATCACTCATTTAGTTTTTTGCCAACCTAATGTGAATACTAGTGATGTTGTTGATATTTGTGTGTATGAGTATATGTGTATATGAATTGCTTCGTCAAGTCTTTTGCTTATTTTTATATTGAACTATTATTCTTTTCTTATTGATTTGTAGGATTTTTAATGTATTTAATGATTCATGTTTTGTTTTTCATAGATGGTATATATATTTTTCTATGTTTATAAGATATAATTTATAATTCATGTGCAGTTAAATATACAGATTATTTTACTTGTCATTTCTATGTATGTATGTATGTATATTAGAAAGTAATTACAATTCTAATATTTTCAATGTTCTCATGCATTTTCTTGTAAAAGCTTGAGAAACATGTTCTTTATTTACCTCTTGAACCCACCTGTAAGTTAGGTTTTAATAGGTTTTAATAATGGAAAGAGCTAAATAAAATTTTCCAAATGGATAACCAGTTGTCAAAATATCAATGTAATGTATACCAAATTTTTTTAGCCCCCATTTCATATATCAAAGTTTTGATAAGCTGAATTCTCATAAAAACATAAGGTTATTGTTTCCTGCAATAACCAAACTGTTGAAATTACTGTAATTCTATAATATGTTTTGATATTTGGTAGCACTAGTCTCCACTAGGTCTTTCTTTCAAGTAGTCTTAATTTTTGTGCATATTTTTCTTCATAATAAATTTAAAGTCATCAGAGATTTTAACTTTCAGATTAATCTGAATATGAAGAATGATATCAATCACTAAAACCTTAACAAGGAACATAAAGTAAATTTTCCTCTTTTTCAGGGCTTGCTTTATGACCTTCAGTAAACTTCTATAGTATTTTTTTTTAAGTAGGTTTTACAAGCGTCTAGTCACACCTAATCATAAATATTTAATGAACTCTGTGGCTACTCTAAATGAGACCCATTTTTCTATTACATTTTAAATTTGTCATTGCTAGTATAAAAGGAAACTATTGATTTTTTGGTATTGATTTTTTATCTAGCTACTTTCCTGAACTCCTACTAGTTTTGATAATTTTCCATTGATTCTCAATGATTTCTTTTAGTAGGCAATCAGTGTGTCTTTGCCGTATATACAGATATATAGATCTGTCTATATATTTATATCTATATCATCTATATCTACCTATGTCTATATCTATATCTATATTAAATTATATCTATATCTATATATACAGACATATATAGTGTGTGTATACTCAGACATGTTTTTTTTAATTTCATTATATTGCATGGTCTAGTAACTCCAATAAATATCAATATTAACATAATAATGGATTCTTATTTCTAATTTATTGCAGATTCTTTTTGTATTAATTTTCTTGGTGTTACTGTAGAAATTATCACCAAATTTGTGATTTAAAAACATAAATGTATTTTTTTTATAGTTCTGGCGGTCATATTCTAAATGTGTCTTAAGGGGCTATAACCAAGGTACTGGCAGAGCTGGTTCCATCTGGAGGCTCCAAGGTACAATCTGTTCCTTGAGCCAGTATGGGCCACCTGCATTCTCTGATCAAGGTTCCTTCTTCACCTTACTCTAAGCTCTTGCCTTTTCTCACTAACTTTCTGTCATCTAGATAATCCAGGATATCTATCTCAAAATAATCCACTTTGGATTATTTTAGGATAATTCATCTCAAAACCCTTAACCAAATTACATCTGCAGAGTCACTTTTACCATGTAAGGTAACATACTCTCAGATTGTGAGGACTAGAATTTTCTTTTGGAAGGAAGTACATTATTCAACCTACCACACTTAAAATAGTTCACCATTATTTATGATGTTTTCTTAAGGTATCTAGTAGATTTTTAAAGCCAAACTTTAAAAGTTTATTTCTATAAGTAGCTTACTAAGGGTTCCTTTTTTATGAATCAATAACAAATATTATAATAAAAAAATGATTTATTCATCCATATTGAGATGTTATTTATTTTTCTACTTTAATTTGTTAATGTACTAATTACATTAATGCAACATGTTTCTTAATCTGAAATATTTTTTTGTTCTCAGCATACACTTTTTGATTATAATATATTAGTAGTCTGCTAAACTACTGAAATTAATTTGGTAAAAGTTTATGTGTAATTTTCAAATCTGGGTTTATAAATTTTCTTTTATGTGCTATTTTTCTTAGTTTTGATATCAGAGTTATATCCATAGAATGCTTTCAGAAAGATTCTATTCCTTTATGTCAATAAAAAAAAAAATCACAAGGAAATTATTTCTCTTTCAGGAGTGCAGTTAGCTTCACCCATAAAATACTCTAACCCTCTTCACACCTTATTATGGCAAATAAGCTTCCAATATTTTCCCCATGTATTATCAACATTTTCTACCATTCCTTAGGTGGACTTTGGTAATTTGTGTCACTAGGAAATGATTTTTATTAAAGTGCTCAATTTTTAACATAAGCTATATTTAAATTGAAACTATATTTAGAATGCTATTTATTTTAGCATTTCTAGTGTTTTTTGTTTGTGTATCTATTGGTGAAAGTTACCCAAGTTTGTCCATTTTCTTGATAATTTTAAAGGGTTTGTTTTTAGCTTTGTTAATTGCCTCTACTTTTTATTCCTATTGTCCATTTAGTTAGTTTCTAGTTTTTTTCTCTAATTCCTTTTATTTTCTTTAGCTTTGCTTTGGTTCATTTTGTTCCTTGCTTATTTTTGTCCACATATTTTATTGGTATTAAATTTTCATTTTAAAATATGCACATTTTTATGCTCTCATTTTTCAGCTCAGTACAACTTTGGACAGATACTACAGCTTTTTATATGTGCAATGCTTAATGTATTTTAGCGCCAAAACAGTTCTTAATTTCTGTTTAGACTTTGTGTTTATTTCACAATTTATTTAGAAGACTATTTTTCAAGTTTTACCTGCATAGATATTTTAAGCTTCTAATTTTATTGCATTATATTTAGAGTATATGGACTGTATTATTTCTGCTTTAGGAATTTAATTGGAATTTCTCTTAAGGCCTAATTCTTGACCTATTCTTATACGTCCTATTTGTTCCTGTAAAGGCTATGTGTTCATTCTTTCTTCAATGCCAAATTCCTTTCACTGTATTTATTATATTGGGCATATTTAATAGTGTGCATAAATTCTAATAGGAATCCTAGAGCTTCTATTTAAATAAAAAGCTCTCATGTCATATAAAAATGCATATTGTTTTCAAGAAATGTTGAGTTAAAAGGAAATGGGAAAGACATGCCAGAGAGAGAGCAAAAATAGAATGTACAATATTAATATCAAACTTGTTAGAATTAAGTTTAAAAAGTAAATAGGTTTAGAATGTCTTATTTTATTGAGAGAAAATAATTTCAAAATAAGATATAAATTTTACAAATATCTGTGTACCATATAGTACATCATTTAAATATATGTCAAAATGTTGTCAGTATAAGGGAAAGTTAATGGAAGTACAATTGAATTAGGAGAGCTTATAATATTTTTCTTAATTCTTGAAAAAAACTTGAGGTTAATAAACTATAAAAAGTTTATTTAGCAAGTTCCAACACCTCTTCAAAACAAACACACCAACTATGAAGAGAAAAAAAGTTCCTCAACATGCTAAATAGAATATTCAAAAACTCTGTAGCTAAAATCATATTTAATGTTGGAAAAAAATGAATGCTCAAGATTGGGAGCAAGGTATGGATGTCTACTCTTATTACTATTCTTCAGTATTGTATTAAAAGGCCTTACTAAGTGCAATAAGTGAGCAAAACAAAGTCACAAAGTTTGAAGGAAGAAAGAAAGAAAAAGGGAAGGAAGGACAGAGGGAGGAAGGAATGAGAGAAAGAGGAAGAACATTTTTGCTTGCACTTGACATGATTGTCTATGTGAAAAATCTAAGAATTTACCAAAAAAATCTACTGAAAATAAAAAATAAATTTATCAATATAAAAATATCAATACACGAAAATCAATAAGTAACAAAATAAAATTTAAAAAGGCATTTAAAAGAATACTCAAAAGAGCAAAAAAAAAAAATGAAATGCTTAGGAATAAATTCGATTAAATTATGCAACATCTCTAAACTGAAAACTATAAAATATTACTGAGAAATTAAAGGATATATAAGTAAATGGATGAAAATGTCATTTTCAAAAATTGTAAAATATTAAGATATTTATTCTCTCAAAATTGATTTATAGATTAACCATAATAACAATCCAAATCCCAGAAAGTTTTTTTGTTATATATTGATAAGCTGATAAGATCATGGAGTAGCTAAACAATTTAGAAAATAAGGAAGTTAAAAGTTTTTATTTATTACTTGATTTTAAGACATAATAAAACTCTTGTAATCAAGTAATGTAATATTGGTCTAAACTGGACTTCTAAATCAACATGAAAAAAGAGAGACTCTAGAATATACCACACATATGTGGTGAATGACTTCAACAAAGGCATCACCATAATTAATCCTTTCAATAATTTTCAAATAACTTTTTCAATAAATGGTGTTGGAAAGAAGGGGTATCCATGTGCAAGAAAATGAACCCTGACCCCAATTTCACAACATACATAACAATTAAGTAGAACAAAGGAGAAAATATTTGTAACATTTGTGCAGAGAAAGATTTCTTAGACTGGGGTTAAAGAAATAGCACTAAGAAAAAAAAAGGAATATATAGGAATTCAACAATATTAATATATTCTGCTCTACTACAGACACTGTTAAACCCATACATCTATGTTCCATTGATTTTTGACAAGGATGCCAAGCAGTAACAAGGCACCCACCAAAACATCACTGTGGCAGTATCACTGAGAGAGCCAAGTGGGAAGCTGGAACTTTCAACATTATGCAGAAGAAATATTCACCCCCAAAACTTGGTGTCAAGGGAGACTACTTAGGGAATAGTAATGAGGCACCCTTTCTCATCCTTGCCAAGGATGTGTTAGGATGGTGGGAGCCTGAAGCCACCATTGTCCAGCAGAAGAAGCAAGGCACTCCTCTGTATTGTGAGGGGTCAAAAGAAGTCTAGTGGGAAATTTGGACTTCCACTCTCAGCTGTCACTAATAATGTGGCACCTCCCCTTGCCCCACCAGCACGATGTCATAAGAAGCATGCGAAAACAAAAGATTTAAATAATATCCAGGATCTTAAAATACCCCAAATTTCCAAGATATAACCAAAAGCACCCATCCTTCCAAGAACCAGGATAATCTCAACTTAAATGAGAAAAGATGCCAACACCAAGAGTATACAAATTTTGCAATCATCGAATGAAGATTTGAATACATCCATCATAAAAAATGTTTCAGCAAGCAATTAATTACAAACATGCTTGAAAAATATGAAAAAGTAGATAGTCTTAGCAAAGAAATAGAAGATATAAAGAAGAAACAAATGTTCAGGTCTTCTGCCCATTTTTTAATGGATTGTTTGTTTTTTTGTTGTTGTTGAGTTATGTAAATTCTTTATATATTTTGGATATTAACCCCTTATCAGGTGTATCATTAGTGAATATATTCTCCCAAACAGTCAGTTGTCTTTTTGTTTTGTTAATGGTTTTTTTGCTGAAGACCTGAACAGATACTTCTCCAAAGAGGAAATATAGATGGCTAATAGACATATGAAAAGATGCTCAAGTTTGCTAACCATCAGAGAAATGCAAATTAAAACCACAAAGAGATATCACCTCACACCTTTCAGAATGGCTATCATCAATAAATAAAAAAACAAGTGTTGGCGAGGATGCAGAGAAAAGGGAACCCTCATACATTGTTGGTAGGATTGCAAATTGGTACAGCTGCTATGGAAAACAGTATGGCGGTTTCTCAAAAAATTAAAAATGGATATATCTTTTGATCCAGCAATTGCACTTCTGAGTATTTATCCAAAGAAAACCAAAACAATAATTCATAAAGATCTATGCACTCCAATATTCATGGCAGCACAATTTACAATAGCCAAGATATGGAAGCAACCTAAATGTCCAACAACAGACTATTGGATAAAGAAATTATGGTTCATATATACAATGGAATATTACTCAACCATTAAGAAAAATGAAATCCTACCATTTGCAACGACATGGATGGACCTAGAGGGATTTATGCTGAGTGAAATAAGTCAGACAGAAAAAGATAAATATCATATGATTTCATTTATATGTGGAATCTAAGGAACAAAAAGAACTAATCAAAAACAGACTCACAAATATAGTGGACAATTTGGTGACAAAGTGGTGGGGGATTGTGGGACTGGGAGAATGGGGTGAAGGGTTAAAGAAGTACAAATTAGTTGTTGATAGTTGGTCACAGGGATGGGGACAACGACAGAGGGAATGCAGTTAGCATCAATATGATGTCTAGGTGAGGGCCAGGGGAGGAAAAGAGCAACTATATAGATGTCTAACCAATGTACTGTATACTTGAAACTAATTTAAATAAATAATTTTTTAAAAAATGCCTGGGTTATGTTTTGCAATTTACAGAGAAACTCACTGTTTCATTTCCTATTTAAAAGTCTCTCACTTGATTTTTCTTTCTTTTTTTTTTTTTTTAACTTTTAAGAAACATGGGACCAGGGTTTTAGGTCCGGTCAGCTGATTCAGAGATATAGCCAGTCCCTGAGACATGTGACTACACAGCTGCTAACTTCAGGCACCTCTTCTGAGTGGATGTATTCTAAAAAGATTTTCAAAAAGATTAAGAGGAATGATATGAAGGGCAACTAAATCTTCTTCCTTCCCTTATGCCCCTACCCCAATAATGGCACCACCACCAACCTAGCTGTCCTAGACAAAATCCTGGTTTTTCAATCAAGTTCTATTGGTTCTACTCCTGATGCTTCTTTCCCAATACTGTTTCCACTTCAATATTCTTACTTAAAATACAGCCTCACTGTGATTTCCACACCTGTTCATTACCTAACTCCAATCCAGTCTTCTCTGCAACCAGAGTAATCCTTCCAAAACATATTTATTATCACTCCAGTGAAAATCCTCCAAAGCTTCCCTTTGTCAAAAATAGAAAGTCCAAACTTTTGTATGCCTTTTGAAAATTATTTTTCTAAAGATGAAAAGAAAATAAGCTTTTATCCAAAATTTTACATAGTTAGAAAAAACAGACTGTAATTTCATACTCTTTTAACCTCATCAAAGCCACTGACATCATGAGGTGTTCTATTCACAGCTACTTAGATTAATACACTCCAGGTCACAAAGAAACAAATCATATTGTTCTATGTGATTTGAAAACATAAACCAAATCCTCTTTCAACCTTCATTAGGGGTCAGATCCTCTATACTCTACATACATCTTTTTTTCATTTGAAAGACTAAGCTACCCAGACCTCAGATATTGCAACATCCTTAAATTATATAGTGACAGAAATACCTGCCTAAAATCTCACTCTTCATTCAGTGTTTAGTTTTCACAAACTATGTGTTTATTACAGCCAAAAATTATACATAGCAAGTTATGCAATTGTGAATAAGTTTTGCGATTGCGAACAATTTTATGCCACATCATTTTTAAGCTGCCTTGTTCCTCTTTAAGTAATGGCAATTCGACAAGTAGAATATTTATTTTTATCAATGCAATTATGAAAAATAAAACAAAAAAGAAAACTATTTTTAAATTTCTACAGCATAAAATTGTTGTTATTATGTGCAATTCCAAACATACTCCCAGGGCTCAAGTAAAAAAAAAAAAAAACTCTCAGTACAGGGGTGGAAGAATTTGTAAATACTTGCAACTATTATCTAGGTGGGAGCTCCTCACTTAATAATTCAATTTTCCCTGTTCAAAAATAACAGTATTCACTGATACATACCTTACTTCCAAAGTACATGACATTCTATTCAAGAAATAAAACAAGTAAAGTCTTTCAAATATTTGATGAGTAGACATAAGGAAACCCCCCCTTTTTTTTTCTCTTGGTCAGTAAACAAATGCAAGGAGAATATCTTTCCAGTATGTTGAAGATGCTCTGGCAGATCATTAATCCCCCAAAAAATCTCTCCAAATTTACTGATGCGTGGATTCCATTTTCAAATTTCTCATTAGTTCCTCTTTATGGATTAAATGCTGATGTTCACGAGTGAATGCACACAGCTTCAGCTGATGGATGTAATTGGGTTGTAATGGATTTTAGCTGCTGTTCCTTGTGATCTAGCCAATTTGAAATGCAGTTTCAATGTATTCTCCCCATCTCTCGGTAGGGAATGAGAAATTGAAACCTACAAGATGAAATTTATCAACTTTCATAAAGTCAGCTTCAACCATCATAAAATTGTTAAACTTCTCATTATCATTCTACTGCAGTTATTTCTTGAACTCTGGTCTGGCAGTCAAAATATTAAAGTGTATTTGGAATAAGTAAAGTTGATCCTTCAATATTCTGTATGTCCTTAACATTGATTTAAGTGCTGTAAATATTACTGAGTGAAGATGACATTAACACAGCAAAATTTAACACCAGAAACATGACAAGAAAAGATTTAAAGGTTGCAAAACCTTCTGCAATTTTATATTTAAAAACATGATTTGCAGCTACACTAGGTTCAATAACAAAGATTACATGTTTCAAAGTCTCGAAAATTGCTACTGAGCTGTTCTTCTGGTGTCAGAGTCCTGTGTCTCTTGGCTCTAAAACATCTTAGTGATGAATGAGAGACACAGGTTGGGGAGAACTCAAGTTGTTAGCTGTCACAGTCACCCTTCATTTTCTACAGTTAAAAATGTGTGTGTGTTTTCACATTCCAGCCAGTATTTTTCTGTAGTTGTATATTCATGAGTACTATAACACTGAGGTCAGTATTTAATTGAGCTCAAACAGACTGAACTTGACTTTTATCACTAATAGTTTACCATCCAAGTATTAACCAGGCCTGACTCTGCTTAGCTTCCGGAATCAGATGAGATTGGCCGCATTCAGGGTAGTATGGGCATACACTATCACTAGTAGTTTAAAACAGAATATCACTAATAGTTTAAAACGAAACAGTTACTTCATTAAAAATTTTAAGTAAAGAGTATCTTGGAAAAACAATTCTCTCTTCCTACCTTTCTTAAATCTTCCTTTTAAATTAATGCAGAAATTCTAGGTTCTCATACAATTCTAAAGTTTACTTAAATAATACAAAGAACACTGTAAAACACCACTAGGCATTTACACACCATTTCTATTTTATCCTACAGAGACCACTTAACATTGATAAAACTAGAGAACATAGGCTAGATAGAGAGATAAAGATATTATCTAGTTCTTATCAGTCGTGTCTCTGAATTGAAACGTTTTCTTTATATTGTGAATTTTATAAAACTATAAAAATGCAACTCTCTGGGTTCATAAAAGTTAGCCAGCTAAAGTGATATACCTGTGAGGAAATAAAAACCATTACTGTCTTATTTGCTTTTCATAAATAATACTAATTAGCACATACATTTCACTTAGCATCTTCAAAACACTTGACAAACATTATAAAATTAATTAATAAAAGAGAAGACCATGATGAGCTTAATTGGAATCCCCCCAAGGACACTCAATACTTCTTGGTTCAAACAGGTTTTGAAATAACAAGGATAACCTTTCTTGTGATATTTGACTGCCGGTTCGAGCCCGGAAAGTACCTGGGTGCGTGACAATTAGATGTTTTTTAAAAGGTCAATTGGATTTTGTGTAACCTCCAAAATGAGAGGTTAAATTTTCTTCTGATTTTTCTGTCTCTCTCCTTCTCTTTCTCTCTCCCCCCGACACTATTCCCTCCTTACACACATACATACACACATACACATACACATGAATGCATATGTACGCACACCCAACTGGCTTAATCCACCAAATACAAATACTCCCTCCCACTCAAAAGACTATGTCCAGAACAAAATTAATGATTAATGATGTATTAACATCCAAGTGAATCTACATAGGAAGACATAATTTAAAAAAAAAAAAAAAACACACAAAAAACTTGATTCATTCCTATAAATTAATATTAAAATAAGTGGTTATTATCTATGAAGATGATCCCTTCTTTTTCTCAAAGAAAGAGAGTAGAGTGTGTGATGCATTTAACAAATATTCTTCAATACAATAGTAATTCAAACATTTGAAATTGCCTTCGTAGGCAACATTTGTACTACTAAAAAATCCAATAATACTAAATTTTCACAAATTATTTTTGATTAAAAAATAATATTAGATAGCCTGACCTTCTATCCTATTCTATTATTTATACTTGTTGAAATAATTTTGGGCTATTTCTGAAAATCAACTTCCTTGCTCAGAAGGCGAAGGTGGATTATAATTAAGTTGAAAATTGAAAGAAATATATACTATAGATGTATTTAGGTATGCTTATATTTTGGTAATTTTATTTAAAATGACTCTAGATCAATTAGGGAAGTTTTATAAACACTCTAATGATATTGTCTTTTCTCAAAAAAAGTCCTATAATTTTACCTCCATTTGATAATTTACAGTTGGCAGATCTTTGCCATCATTCATGACTCCCTGTTTCACCTCGGAGACATGGAGACTTTTTTCACACAAATGGCTCATATACAATGCTGCAGGCAACGTAAAGGATCACTTACTTTGAATCTCGTCATTGCAATGCCTGTGCCATTTAGATGAGGTGAGGAGAGACCCAATACCTTTTGACTGGAACTTTAAAAACAAAGCTAGTTTATTAAGTTTATTATGTAAAAAATAAAACTCAAAAATTATTTTTCTATATTTAAAAATAGATCGGGGTAGTTTGTTTTGAATTCCAGGGTGCTTTCTATACCCTTTAAAATTAACAATGCAAAAAAGATGACTTCTTTAGGTAGGATGTTCACCTCTGCAATGTTCCTGAGGAGAGACTATAAAGCTGAGGTGAATAAAGTGAGAGATAAAGGTGATGGTGAGACAGCAGGGATCATAGGGTCAAGATATAAGATAGACTTTCATAATTTTTTCACCAATGATTTGAACTTGAAGTGGTCAATGTTATTATGGTAAATTATGAAGAAAATTGTGCAAGAGTATGAAGAGCCAAGGAAAAGAACAGAAGGGAAGATCTGACAAACCCGAGTACATTTTTGTTATTGTTTGTTTTTAATTTGTCAAATCTCCTTTAAGCAGAAACATACAAGATTATTTAAAGAGTAAAGCAATAGGAAAGATGGATGAATATAAGATATTTTATAGTTTTTCTGTCTTCTAAAGGTAGATTGTTTCATGTTACATAAATTCCTCTGTTTTATAACCTTTCTTTCTGTACTAATCAAGACCAGCCAGTCTCTGAACAATAGTGGTTAGTATTACCTAGAATTCCAGTGAATAGTCATCAGTTTGTATAGTATAAATTATTGTTATAGATTTATACAAATTAAATTATTAGCTTGTGTTGTTGGGAATGAGGTTCTCATTCTTTTTTTCTACCCCAAAACATCTAATTTAAAAAATCCTGAACTAATTATCCAATTTTAGCCAATACAGAGTCTAAATTTCATAGCTTTATCTTTATTATAAAGCTCTTTAGTCCCACTTAAGATTAAGATTAAAAGATTAGCATTAACACTAAATTGTACAGAAAGGACACTTCACATTAAACTCTTTTGATGCTCCTTAGCACCAGACCTGATTTTCTTATCTGTCCAGATTATGCAAAATTAATCAATTCTCTGAAATAGCAGTAAGATATTGCTTCCTTCTGTTAAGAAGAATGATTCAAAGGAATCGAACTGATCTTTCAGCATACTTATAGAGTAAAAATGTAGGGACAATTCAGAGGGATAACAGAATCCCTCATTCTACTTCTTACTGCCTATCTATTTGATTTATGGATACTCTCTACGTTTTTCTGGTGGGGAAAAAAAGGAAACATTTTACAGGAAGAAATGAACAGAATCTTTTCAGCTTCCAAGAAACTCCTTAAAATAATATAGCACCAATACTGAGAACGCCACTCAGTAACTACATTGGACAATTCAGTTGCTCATATCACATTTGCCACTATATATTTAGCTTGTCCAGGAAATATATCATACATTTTATTATCATTTGACCAAATCCAACCTCTCACATTCTTTCCAATGAATACCACCACTCTTAATTTCTCTCCCTTTCTCTCTCAACACAGACTTACACATTCACACTCACACATATAATTCCATTATCTTTCATATTCAACCACGACCCCAAATATATATATATCACAGAGCTAAGCTCCTTCATGATTAGAGAAGAAAGGATAACTAATCAAGGGACACAGGCAAAGATGTGTGTGTTTGGTGTTGTTAATTTAATTGTATCCTTTGCTCTTGACTCCTCAAGATGTGACTGCCATTAGTCTAGAATGCCAGTCAGCACAGAATTTCAGAGAAAAAGATTTTAAAAATTTCATCCGTATCTTTTATTTAGCACTGGAGAATACCAAAGACCAAAGAGATTTGCCCTCATGGAATTTATTTTCTAGTAGGGGAATAAACAAAATAATATTAAAATTTTTTAAACAAAATAAACAATAAACAAAATAAATCAGAAAAATGTTACATTATGTTAGAATCTGAATGCTAAGGAAAAAGGAACCAAGTTAAGGAGATTGGGAGTGCCAAGGACTGCTCCATGGGAAAATGAAAGTGAATAGTTTTGAAGAAAATCAGAGAGAAGCACTGGATATTTGGAGGAAAAGAAGTATAGACAGCATGGCTGCCATGGTTAGTTGTACATGTTTTGGCGCACAGCCTGAACAACCCTACACAGTATTTCTGCCAGACAGAGAGAGCGGCAACTGCAAAGTGCTAAGGTAGAAGCACACCTCACGGCTTTACAAGAAAGGGAGACAAATATAGCTAGAGCAGAGAGAGCAAAGTAGATTAATAGAAACAAGATGAAAGAAGGTATAGGAGTTCAAATGAGTCTAAATTTCTCTTTTATTACCCACTGTGATTGATTGGTTTTATGGGAGGAACCCACAGGTAGAAGGCATGTTCGAGAACAAATCTTAACCAGAGAGAATCTTGCTGAAGGGCCTGACTCAGAGTCACCATCAGTTTTTGGATGGTGCATGAATGACTCCAGAAGGTCGAGAGGCAGCATGATGGTGTGAAATGAGCATATAGCTTTGAATCAGATAAACTATTTTAAATTTTTGAGTTCATCATTTACTAGATGTGGAACCACAGGTTAATTTATTAATTTGATGTCACCTCAATTCAGCTAACACATTGGTTCTTAGTATATAACCTTAATAGGACCTAAAATTAACATACACACACACACACACACACACACACACACACACACACATACACACACATTTAGAGCTTTAGGCCTCAAGCACCTTGTAGTCTAGATCCAAAGTTGGCAAACTTTTTTATATAATGGATCAGTTAGTAAATATTTTAGACTTATTGGCCCTTTGGTCTCTATTGGAACTACTCAACTCTGCCATTGTAGCACAAAAGCAGCCAAAGATAATATCAAATGAGTAGATATAAATGTCTTCTAATAAAACTTAATATACAAAAACAGGAAATAGGCCAGATTTTGCTCATAAGCTATAGTATTCAACACCTGACCTACAGCGCCATTAGCTAATAGAACTTTTCATGATGATGGAAGTGTTCTATATATGCATTATCTAATATAGAAGCCAATAGCCACATGTGGCTATTGAACTCATGCAATGTGACTGATTGACTAAGAAACTACATTTAAATTTTTATTTAATGTAATTAATTTTAATTTAAATAGTCACATGATACTAGTGGTTACTATATTAAACAACTCTGGTCTGAAAGAAAAGATAAGCTTAGGAACATTCAAGACTATATTAAAAATGACAAAACTCATATCGATGCAAGCAAGAAGTAGTACAAACAGGAGTTTAATTGAAGTCTTCATGAATTAAGTGGCATTTGAACGGGTATTTAGAAATATGTAGCCTGTGGTAGGCTTTCTAACCTTTCTTGCGAAACCAAAACAGAAATAACAAAAACTGCAATAGGGATTCTTTACAACGTAATTCTGTCTTTAGCAATAAAACTTTATAACTGGGAAGTGTTTTATACTTAGAGCTACTTGGGAGACACGCTTCTATTTTCCAAAATTACTATGGTACAATGGAAAAATTACAGGCTTTAGGACTAGGAAGAATGGATTTAAAGCTTTGCTCTGCATCTTATCATGTGAGTTTAGACAAGTCTCTTTACCATTCTGAAGTAGCAGTTTTCTTATCTTTAAAATGGAGAAGTTCTTTTGGGTCATTTGTAAAAATTAAAGATGATTCAATTATAGTGCTTAGGATAATGCTAAGAATGTGAGATTCAATACTGTTATTAATTATTTTATGTTAGAAATATTATTTTAATCGATTTTCACAACTCCGTTATAAGAAAGAGTAGGCATTATCTTCCCCATCTTGTTATAGGAGAGTTATTTCTGTATGACATGTGAAGTTATATAGCTCATAAACGGTAGAATCAAGTTTGGAAGGCTCAATACCTTTGATATCTATCCCAATGCCTTTTCCACTGCCTAAAATTAACTCCTTTATCAAGACAAATTAATTAAATTTTTGGTTCATCAGTTCTAGAGTGAATTTGTCATTTTAGTGGATTATAAGAAATATTCGGGCTGATGAGTCTTCATCCAACTAAGTCTCCTATGTTTACTATTCAAATTTCCTGTTTTGACATGAAATCTGTACAGACTTCATTCATTATTTAAATAACTTTTACAAGATATCTCCGTATGTACAATCATTAATTAGTGCCACAGTCTAGAGCAATGAATCTTGATACTTAGAAGCATCATGTAATACAAGTCAAACATGTTAATATCTTAAGCCTTCCTTGACATGGACTTGTGCTAAGTCCTGTCCCTTCTAACAGCTTATATTTAATTTATGTTTTCAAAGTGAAGCAAAAAATTGCTTAAAATACAAGGAATTTTATTTCATGCACTCTCTAACCCCACCTTCCTAACTCTCATAAACAGCCACTGAACCACAAAATGGTCTCTTACATCTTCGAACAAGAAAGTAATAAAATGACATAGGTCGCTGTAAGCATATATTTTCTTTCCTTATATCAAAGCAGAACTTAGATTAATAACGGAAGCACTGTAGAATATGCATATGTTGCAAAGCAGAAAATTTTTGTGTTTGCTTTATTCCATCCCCTCATTCTACTCATTTTTAAAATCTCTTTTGTCAAATAGGATTCTCCAACTTCGACTTATCCTTGTGGGGTGCATCCCTCTGGGCGGGTGTGAAAGGAAACTCACTGGAACATATTTAAATATGTTCTACTGAAATGATGACATCACAATCAGAAGGGAATACTCATTCACGGATGAACCCAATTGGATTGTCCTTCTCTTTCCAAACCGGACACCAAAATTCATCCATTTCTTCCTTGTAACCAGATAAGGTATAGCTAAAATATTCCTGCATCTGTCTGATACCCGTTCAATATCTCTTCACGGGATTTGATGTTAGGAACCAACCCACCATGACATTGGAGGGAAGACTGACAAGGGGAAGAAGAAAGAACAAAAGGAGGATATCAATTTCTTAGTTCCTTACTAGATCTTTGCATTATTCCTTTGAACTAGACATCTTTTATGTGTTCCCAAAGTAACCTGAACCTGCAATAAGCTGGCACATTCAAAATTATTATAGCATATGTAATGCTTTTTTCTACTCACTTCAAAAAGAATTTTAAAAGTGTAGAACAGAAAAAGAACATGGACATTGTTGTGAATTGTACTTATTTATTTACTTTCTTTATTCAGTTTTTTCATTCATTACAGATGGCCAAATCGTGTTCCAGAGAGGTAAAGTTTCTTATCAAAAGTTCGATACTAGTTAAGAGCAAAACTGAGTTTTGCGCCCACGACTTAAAACTTTCAATGCTGTACTTGTTCTATTGAACACACTGCTCCTTTTATATATAGGCATCTTCATAATATACCATAACTTTGTTTGTTTGTTTTTTATTTTTAAAAAGAAAGAAAGTTCTAGGATCTTTTTGCAGATTTCTCTTCCTACAAGAAAGTTACATGTTTTAGAAAATTAAACATAGAGATTTCATAAATTTCACAGTATTATGAAATGACAAAATGTTTGTTGCCTTGGCAACTTCCCATACACTCCCCCTCTCATGTAGTTTTCTATCTCTTTGACAAATTTATATTTGTCAGCTGTTCCTAGCCCAATTCCATGAAGACTTCCCTAAAGAGTCCAACCTCTAATGATCTCCTCTTATATGCAGTCCTACATGTTTTAGCCTTAAATGATGCATTCATATTGCACATATCAATCAATGATAAGCTTCCACTAGATGGTATTCAATATTCACCTAGAAAGGAGATGAGTTCATGACACATAGCTTCTTCTAGTGCCATGTAAGGTATAACTTTTAAATTATACATAAATTTGAAAAACTGAATTAATATTCTGATAACTTTAAAGAGTAGTTGTGACTTCCCAAATTACTCTGAAATACTCCTTGTACATGGTTTATTAATTAGGTGAATGAGCCTCAAAGTTTACCCTAGGTTTTAATGCTATTACTTCATTAGTATTCTTGTCTCCAAAAGACCTTGATACATTTAGCTGAGCCAACAGTCTTATAAATGTTGATGTTTCATGAACATCATAGTCTAGGAAGCTTTGTTTCTCTTTTAATATCTGAGAATAAAACTTTAAAGGAAAACATCTCCACAGGAAGTCTAGCATTGCTCAGGAATGAATAATCTGTGGCTGCCAGAAAACATTACTTGATTATCAGTTTGAATTTTCTTTTGTTCCTTAGTTTCATCCCATTAAGCATTTCTTTCATTATCTTGGACCACTCCAGACTGTTGTTCTCCCTCCTGGCTGTCTCTATATCTTTCAAATATTTGGCAAGCTTAAGCCTTTGATTGATCCCCCCTTTTTTTCCCCACCTCCTCAAGTGCTAACTTCTATCTTTAATGGATTTCTGTCTCTTGTTCTTTGAGATCAAATCAATAAATATTACAAAAGCTAAAGAATTCTTTAACAAGATCCTTTGCCCACCTTTACCTTTTGACAAAGGTTTTTTTTTTCATCTTATCACTTCCTTTCCAAAAGTACCATATACCTTAATTAAATTATTACAATTCTTTTAAGGATTATGAATAAATCTTCATTTGTTTTCTTTATTAGTGTTCGATCTACTTCTGTTAATTGTGTAAATGTTCCCCGTAGGCAGAAAAACAATATAACTCAAATGAAGCAGGGATTTTGTTAAGGATAGTCAATTTGATTAACATCACTGTCAATATGATGAATGAAAGTATTTTAGAACAAGTTGCCCAGTAACTTAAAAGTGACAATATAATGTGTGTGTCATTAGGACTAGAACAATAAATTCAACAATATATCATAGCACTGATCTAGATTACTCCTTAGTTTGGGATAAAATAATGATTCTGATCATTTACATAATATTATTCATTCTTGGATTCAATGTTTATAAATAGTCTTTATCGTCTTGATGCTTAAATGACGTGGAAACAAGTGAACATCAGTGCTGAAGGAGTAAAATGATAATTTAGGGATCTGGATTCAGAGCTTAGAGTGATAGAAATTGATCACCCCCGTATGGCTAACATAATGTAGTTAATAAGAAGGATTTATAGCAAATATAAATAAATGTTTATAGGAACCACTTAAAATGCAAACCAAGATATTGCAAACTTCCAACTATAGACTTCCTCTGTGTCGACCAAATGCTTACCAATATACCACACTGGACAATGTCTAATTAACAAATTTTTTTGTGAAAAAGGAGAGGTAGATGGAAGAAAATGTACCTAAGGATTGGATTGAATGCTATAAAAATAAGTTTTCTTCTAAGAGGCTAATTATCATTAATGAATCCTTCATATCTTCATGAAACTAAGGTTCTAGGGCTTAGAAAAGTGGAAAATAAAGAACATAATTTTGGTTTTATTTGTTTTGTGTTGTTTTGTTTTATGTATTGGTTTTTTCTTTTCTTTTCTTTCTTTTTTTTTTTTTTTTTTTTTGAGCAAGGTGGAGACATAGTTTTGTTTACTAGGAAAGAGAAGGTAATTTATAAAGATAAAACCCCATCAAGTGAAACATCAATAAAAGGAAGAGAGACAGAGCAGAGTCTGCTGTAAATCATTTATTTACCAGACACATAAATAAAATCACTATAACCATGAAACAGAAAAAGCAGTAACTAAATCTGTTTTATATGAAAAAAAATTGAAGAAATATATAAAGACTTCATATATGAAATCTAATTAATTCTTTCCTGGTCTTTCTACAAAGGAGATAGCTGATTCTTAAAATTAACAAGTTTATACAAATCTGCATCAAATTATTATCAAACAATAGCTGTCCTTCATCCAAACCTTGTTAGTTTCATCAATTGTTAAACTATCTAGATTTCTTGATTTTCATTTTAATTTCACTACATTATATTTATGTCCTCTAGGACTTACTGTTTAGACTCTTTGAAGAAACTACTATATGTTTCTATTTTGATAAACTGACATGCAAATGAATCATAAAAAACTTTTTAAGAGACTTGGCATGAATTTCAAAAAAAAAAGAAATCTGTTATAGACTAAAAAATTGATTCCTGGTTGTAAATTATTGGAGATAAATTAAGTTTTTAGTATTAAGATAAATGATATACAAATGCAGAATAAGCATCAAGCATCTTTGCGGGGGTTAGCGGGGAAGAGAAGTTCGAAAGTACTATGTGGGGAAAAATGAGTAAAACAATCAAAGTCAAAATCTCCTAACAGTCTTTCTTTTCATCACAATTTTTCCCAACAGTTACTTTATTTTCCCTCTATTTCTTCAATGGAGTATAAAAGATGCAAAAGAATAAGATATGAAAAGTCAGTGGATTTCTTTCTACTTTAGAATACGTCAGTCCTATCTTGTTAGTGAAAGAAAAGAAAAGCCTCTCAAGGAAGAAAAACAATCGTTTTGAATTATAGGCAAGGAAGAGGGCAATCTTGAAATGCATGGATAAGATTGATAGCAAGTTAGAAATGATAGCCAACTTAAGTCAAGAAGGAAATAGTCAGTGAAACCATGATTTGAAACATATTAACATTGACGTACCTATGGTCTGAGATAAATACATTTCTTTAAATCTTGTTTTAAATCACATATAATAAGACAGTGGAAACAGTCAATGTATTTTTATGGTATTTTTTAAACGTCTTTTTTTTTTGTCTACTTACTTGTTTAACACATTCTTCCAAGATTTGAAATACCTGTGTGATTTTCTTTTGTTTTAATTTGAAAAAATAAAGGTGGAAAGGTGTATGTGCTTTTATGATTTCCTTAGCACTATATATGGAAGGCATGCATGTTCCGGTGATGAAAATCAAGAAATTGTTTATCTGGTAGCATTGTTTTTTATTTTATATTAAGAAACCAGGAAGAAAATAAAGGCTGTGATTTGATAGGTTTGAGATTGAAAGTGCATCTTTGTTGAGGTTAATGCTGTAGACTGCATCGGGATTTTTTTTTTTTTTGACACTGTTGCAATATTTTCACATTTCTGGAGTAAACCTTGAGCATTATCACTTTTTTCCACTGTATACATTTACTATCATCCTTGTTTGGAGCATTTAGATCCTCTAAGAACAAAACACAAATGAGCTATTCCTGAAAAGGGAGAGAGAGGGGAGCATTAGGCCAGGCTTCTGTATTTCTTTGTATTATATATATTCTTTCTCCCTTGGCAATAACCTTTTCCCTCAGAAAAGTGAAGAGACTCAATGCCAAATTCACCTATTTTGTTGTCCCACCTTCCTTATGGGTCCTGTCCCTTCGCCCTGAACTTCCACCCTGAGGAAAGATTTCAGGCCAGTGACCTTTCCTTTCTTTCTCTTTTTCAGAAGCTTCTTGCTGTCAGCACACTTGCTCATCCCTGTAATCCAATGTGCCCTCTTACAAAAATGTCTACTGACCCTGACCTTTGAAAAGAGCAAAAGAGGTTTTTAGCTTAGCGTTAAAAGGGAGGAGATAAAAAGCTTGACAGTCTCTCTGGACCTCGAGGACACTAGAATTTCTTAAGGTGCATCTCCTCTCTCAGTTTGCCAAACGACTGTGTTTCTCAAACAACTAGAGCTAGTAACTCTGCAGCAGAGCTTAAAAAAATTAAAGGAAAATAGTTTTCAAAGTGGAAATTATAGCCCATTAAGAGGGAAGGAAATCTTGTCATCTTTCAACTGAACTTTCCTTTGCAGAAGTAACCTTTAAGAATTCTCTTTAAATGAGTGCTTGATTTCTGGCAGGCTTCTGGAGATGCACTTCCCTTAGGTCAGGAACGATTATTTAAACTTCCCAGTTTAGCCTCACAACATAATTTTCAGGAAAGCTTTTTATTTTCCATGTTCTTTCTTCTTATTTCAAAACAAATTTTTCTTCACAATACAACATCACTTCTAAGGATCTGAACAGCATCCAATATTGTATTTATGACTACCTTAATACCTAAGTTATTTGCATCTGACTACCTTAATACCTAAGTTATTTGTTTATCTCTCTCTCACACACACACAGCCATATATAAATTAAAGAATGTGTTTAATCACATGTTTTCTTTCAAGATCAGTGCATGACTTTTGATTCAATATTTAATTAGCAGCAATATAGCAGAATGTAACTGACTTTTAGAAACTAGAAACCCACATACAGGCAGAGTCTCTCTCTCTCATTATCTTTTGTGTATGTATTTTTAATTAAATATTCCCCATTCCTGGTGATACTACAGATGCTTAACACAATAGCCATTTATTAGAAATGCTTTATACTTATCACATCTTGAAGATGGACTTATCAGCTCTTTCTTTCAACCACATGTCTCAGATTAATATGCATTGTGAGAGAACATATTTGACAGGTTCAGAAGGGTCGAGCAGCAAGGAGATAACATTATGATTCCCAAAAGAATTGGTAGAAAACGGCAGAGTGGTTGTGCTAAGTCACAGTCAATAGTTCAGTTTGAATGAGTACATGTGCTATCATCACAGGCACATAAAAGAAGAGGGAAAAAGATAAGAGAGCTATATTCTCCACCTGTTGGCACATCTATGGATTTATTCTAATCCCTATATCTCTCCGTGTCCTTCAAGAGAGCATATTCATTTAGCTCCTGTGGGCCCATTGAGCTTGGGTATCTTAGACAACTGCTAATGACACAGTAAACCTCTCATTTTGAGATTCATAACAACCCAGTCCACCAAATATCTTAGATACCTCACTTCAATCTTATTGAACGGGTGGCAAACCACTTTTCCTTCGGTTCTGTGTTGTCTTTGTCACTTGATAACTCCATCTGCCTGTGCTATAGAGCTGCCTGGATTACAGCAGGATCACCACGTAAAGCAGTGAGGTAGACAGGCTTCCACCCAATCACTACCACCCCAAGTGCACTGGCACATTCACTCCCCTCTTACTCACAGGCTGTATGTAGGAGAAGTCTCCTGAGTCTACTGCCTCTCAAGTCACCTCTCCACTACTCTTACTTTAAGCACCTATGCTATGCTCAGGTGTGTTCAGAGACATCAGGGGAATGGTTGAGTCAACACTGTAAGAATAAAGCAGATAATAATGACAACTTTGGTCAGTGACATCCAGTGCCATCTATCATCACTTGCAATATTTTTTTTTCCTCCAAAGCTGTTTTCCATTGATGCTGCCAAAGAGAGATGCCCTTTTGTTTTGTTTCATTTCTATAAGAAATTAAAGGTAAAAGCAGAAATGTTTATTGGAACAGGGAAAGAGAAATATTGTCCACCTGCTACATATACTAGAACTAACCTTTTTGATGAATTTGTTTTGGTGTAAAGGGTTGATGTTCTCTCTTGATTTCTACACATTAGCCCTATTCCTAGATTGAGGCCTCCACTTTTACTTTCCTCCATATTCTGCTCTTTTCTCATTAAGGATAGCTATTTTTATATAAATAAGGGAACTCCAAAATGTACTTTTTGTCGAGATGCTAAGAATGATGTACATGGAAGGTAGAAAAGGGGTAAGCAGGTGCCTCCTATAAAACACTTCAAATGAGAAATATTTTATTTCCTCCCACTAGTTGTTGGTTTAAGTTAGACTTTTTACCTGACATGTACACTGCCAATCATGGTGTACTTGCATTGTAGATACAAAGATTGTCCTTGACTTAGAGGGTTCCACAAGCTAGCAGAGGAGAAGTGTGTGAAACTCAATGCAGTGTGTGATCATTAGATCTGTTCTAAGTACACTGGGAGATCTGGCTTAAAAAAAAATAAAAAAATGAATAGCTCATCATAATAAGTATGGATGCTACTCAAGGCAGCAAAAGAGTGTGAATTAAGATTCAGAAGTGGAAACGCACATGACCCATCTAAAGAAAAGAAGGGGCCAAATCAAACATTACAGGAATAGATGGGCACTGAGATGTAGAAGGCAAGTGTCTCATGATATGTCGAAGCCAGGTACGAAAACTTCTTGTGGTCCATGCTGCATCACTTTTATGTTATCCTAAAGGACACAAGACTTTTGGAGGTAAAGGTGTTGTGTGTGTCCTGGAAGATACCAAGTCATAAGCATGGTTTGAACACTCAGTGGAAACACTTGCATTCCAGTTGGAGGAACACAAGTGGAGTCATTCTCTACCTTCTTGAATGTCATGGAAACCCACAGGACTGAGTTGATAAGAAAGTTGCGGCATCAGAAACTGTCAGGGAAGGGAAAAGAGAGGAGTCACAGAAAATGAGAAAGTACTAGGTATCCAAAGGACAAATGATCCCCTTTCGGAGCATCAGAGTGGTCTGGAAGGGGAGCATGGGTACCTTGGGCCCACCCCACCTATGTTGATCTCCTCTTCACTTTCTTCTCATTCAGCTCACTTTCTTTGGGTTGCATCTTTATGGCTTCTATTGTCACTATTACACAGCCACTCTGTGAGCTGGAGCAGTAGGTAAGTGTTACATATAGTAGATAGAAGCAGAGTCGGTGCTTCAATGATAGGTAAGAAGTAAATAATTAAGCATGTGGAGAATCCCCAATTAGTGAGGAAAGCCATGGGAAGCTTTCCTTAAATTAAAATATAAAAGTTTCAATAAACTCCTATATTGGTGATAACTTATCTTGAATTAAAAGAGAGATAACACCTACTTTGCCATTTTATTTTTATTTTGAAAATAAACGTGACACCCCTAGTGGCTGCAAAATATCCAGATGATTTCCTCAGGTCAGTTTGAAGCCTTTGGGTCATGGGAAAAGAGGAAAGTTAACTGGAGAGTTGGGGAAACTGTTACCAAAAGATCCACATGGGAAGAATTTATCCATCAAAGACAGTCTGTGTGAAGATGATGTGAGATTGTCAGACACGTTTATGATCCTTTCCTTCAGTCTGGCTTATGTACCTTTTGAAGGAGCACATGGCTTGATAGGGAGGCAGCCTTGAAATCAATTGACAGAGCTGAGAAAATATTAATAGCATCTGTAGCCACAGGACATTGCTACAGTGAGTTTTTTTTGTAGGACAGAAACTACAGCTATAATAACAACATCTTATTGATATGGGCTTCCTGAGCATGGATTCAAAAACAAGTATGGATACTCTGGCAGAAAGTGTTTGATGTATAAGTTAGAAGCTTTGATGGAACAACTGGGCTACCGATAAAGTAGTACAAGAGGGAAAATGGAGATGCTGCTGCACTGAAGATCATGGAGCATGATCATACCTAAGAGTGTTGCATCTCGACTATTTTTAGCAATAGAATAGCTATAACACACTGACCACAGCTTAGACTTCCTGTTTTCCCATTTGAAGCATCAATAGATGTTTAATGCTAGAATGACTTTACAGAGATGTTATGATAATAACAGATTAAAGTGAGATGCATTCTATCAGATGGCACAGGTGGGAAGCTGGAAGAACAGGTGGAATTCATAAAAACAAACACCGTACTTAAATTCATGCTGCTTATAATAAGTTTAT
Organism: Pteropus medius; assembly: GCF_902729225.1. Taxonomy (NCBI): domain Eukaryota; kingdom Metazoa; phylum Chordata; class Mammalia; order Chiroptera; family Pteropodidae; genus Pteropus; species Pteropus medius. Next base: position 25,089,653 of record NW_024354502.1, on the reverse strand, counting down.
ACTAATATTAACTTAAAAATCAATTTCAAAATTACTGTCGTAATTCATTGATTTATTATTTTTAAGTACACAGGCCGATTTTCATTTGAGTTGCTTTGTTTATTTTAAGCTTCAAGTTCACAGATCCTGAAATATTGATTTGATTGTTTTAAAAGGATAAACTTTATATAGCACTATCAGGTCAAACTGGGGAAATCGATGCAGTATATTTTCCATCATATTACAATCACCGTTTAGAGTAGCCTTGATCTGATGCATTACTACATATGTATGTATAGTAATATGTATATACATACATATAGAGTCTCTAGAGACAGTTTGGATGCTAATCCACATTTTTCAAGACAGGAAATGAGGTGTCTGGTCTAGTAAAGAGAGTCGTTCATCAGAGTTACAGTTCTTCCTGATTGGGGATGTAAACAGAAACATCTAAATAGTTCAAGAAAGCTGATCTTATGGTATTCCTGGAAAAGCTGTCACGACACTAGCATAAACCATCATTTACTCTGTACTTCCCAGGACCTAAGTACTTCAAGGTTGGTGATGCATAAATAAGCTCTAGTTTTATGAAAAGATGTAAAACTTTAATGTTTCTTTTGTTCTAATTCACGATTCCGATTCTTAGTAATGCCTGTGCATGTGGAGAGAGGGGAAGGGTCCCATTAGGAGAAAAGGAAGTATCTGATTCCATTTCTTGCCTTACTATTCTTTCTCTAATACGAAGGAGGATTTTTTTTCCCTTTCTGAATGCAGTTATATCCCATTTGGACAGCTCTGAAGGATGTTGCTAGATTTAATATGTGACATCACATTTACTGTTAAATCTTGTCCCCTGCAACCAGGATAATTCTTTACACTACGGATGACAAAAAGAATTGAAACTCAATTGCCTGTCTTCAAACAACTTACCCTATTCCATTGTATATATGAACCATAACTTCTTTATCCAATCGTCTGTTGATGGACATTTAGGTTGCTTCCATATTCTGGCTATTGTAAATTGTACTGCCATGAACATAGGGGTGCATAGATCTTTACGAATTATTGTTTTGGTTTTCTTTGGATAAATACCCAGAAGTGCAATTACTCCGTCATTAAAAAAAATGAAATCCTACCATTCTCAACGACGTAAATGGATTTAGAGGTTATTATGCCGAGTGAAATAAATCAAAGATAAATACCATACGATTTTGCTTACATGCAAAATCTAAGAAACAAAAAGAACAAACTAATCAAAAATAGACTCAAATATAGAGGACATCTGGTTGTGTCAGAGGGGAAGGGAGTTGGGAAGCTGGAAGAATGGGGTGAAAGGTTAAAGAAGTGCAAGTTAGTGGTTGATAAATGGTCACGGGGATTGAGAGCACAGCATCAGGAATGCAGTTAGCATTAATGTAATCATTAAATGGAGAGCCAGAGGAGAGAAAGAGCAATTAAGAGGATCATTTTATAAACTATATAAATGCATAACCAATGTACTGTATATGTGAAACTAATAAAATAAAATTTTTTAAAAATCTACCCAAAAGTTGAAGAGAAAGCATATATCATTTTTTATCACTTATTTTAGGGATTTGGCATAAACAGATAAATTCAAATTGTGCGCTCTAGAGCCAGATTCCATACTCTGTTATTTAGTACCTAAGTGACCATGGACTTGTGCCTTAGTTACTATAATTATGAATGGCATAAATAGTACAATACACATCATAGGATTTTCATGAATACTAAATTAGTAAATATATATAAAGTGATGAGAGTGGTACCTACAGAGATATACCCATTAAGTGTCATTATTCATTTAAGCAAATATGTGCTGCGTACCAGTTTGTGCTAGATAGACAGAAATGACTAAGATAAGTTCAAGTCCCTCATAAAACACATTCTAGAGGAGGGACACAGACTTGGTAAATATATATGAACGAGGAAGTGTCCCAGAGGTAGGTGCTGTGATAAAGACAGGATAATGAGATAGCAAATAGGTTAGAAGAGGACTGGCCTTAAGTCAGTCATGGGACGAGGCCTCTCTGAGGAGCAATTATTTAGACTAAAACCCAAATGACTCAAAGAAACCAGCCAGACATGTGATCCATATGTAAGCTACATAACTTAAAAGGAAGGGAAACCACACATGATTGGATGGGCTTTCATGGAGGCGGTGGGTTTCAGGAGGATGTTTAGATTAGTTGAAGGGAGAAAGGTCACACAGGCAAAGAAGTTGTAACAAATGCAAAGGCCCAGAGGTGAGAAATTCAAGGCAAGAGGTACGTTAAGTGTGTTGTAAGATATCTGTCTGTCCATAACGAATGGTGTATACAAAAGGGTAGGAGACATGATGAGGGAATAAACTGAAATCAGATTGTAGAAGACATTCAACCTCGGAATCTTCTTTAAGTGTTATATAGATTTCTTGTGCAAAAATGAAGTTATTGATGGTTTATGAGATGGAAAATAAATCATTTGACTACAGTCAAACTGGTCCCCATTTCAATGCCTGCCTCCTGGGGGTTTGTAGGATGGTGCTCTTGGTAAACGTTTATTAACTCGGTAATCAATTTTGAGTTAGTTGATTGATTAGTTCATTTATTATGCAAGCCCTGGAAAATTAAACGCTGAACAAATTTTTAGGGAAGAAAAGGAGGAAAGGATAATGGACAATAGAAGTGGTAATGACAGTGTGAAATTTGGAGGTGAGAAAATATGAAAAATCAAAAACATTATGTTAATGTGAAAGGCATCAAAGAGAAACAAATTAAAGATGAATGAGGTGTCCCACTGAAATGACAAGTACACAATAACAGGAAAACACCAAGGGAGACTTGGTTTGAAGGCAAAAACGTAAGGAGATCCATTTTAGATGTACACACATCTAAAACATGCATGTGTTTTGGAATGTACGCTGTGATGGAAACCCTGTGATGGTCAAACAGAAGTGTCCCTAAAAAGTCATGGCAACACAGAGCTAAGGTGAGCAGCAAAGTCAAAATATATGTTTTTTTAAATCAAAGAAGTGATTATTCACCCTTCTTCATTTATTTCTTTCTTATAGATATATTATCATGATAATTTTAAAAAAGATTGAGCTCAGCTGAAGTTGACAAATATTGTTTGAACCACGATTGGGCACTAGGCTAAGATGAATAAAACATACTTCCTGCACCTCTCCTAGAGTGGATATAAAGAAAAGGGAACCAGCATCCCCTACTTCCCCACCACACACACACTCATACACACACACACACACACACACACACACACACACACACACACACAGAGGAATGGTTAGTTGGTTAAAAAGGATCCAGGACAAACTGATACACGAGAGTGTAAACTTTCAAGAAGAGTTTGCTCAATTATTTAGCAATATAGATTCTGTTGAGAATAAAAGTTAAGGAACTGCCTCTAGATTTTGCAGTTAGGAGATCATCATTGCTCTGAGAAGGGGCAGTTTCAGTAGAATGCTGGCAATGGAATCTAAAGTGCATGTTCTGTTCCCTCCTCCTTCAATGTCTTGAGTTCTCAAGAAAAGTATATCAGTCAGCAAAAAGTCATGATGTTAATACTTTTTATAAATGCTAGAAATAAATGATGAGGCCAGATTCCATTTTTTAAAAATAAGACAACCAAAAGCATTTAGAAGACAAACAAACAGTTAAAGTGTCACCTCCCTTAAAATAAAATGTCATCAAAATAAAACTTTTAAATTTATATAATAATGCATAATTAGAGATATGACAATTGCATTTTCTGATATCTCATGCCAGATATCATCTCCAAAAAATAGAATGAGTAAATAGAATATAGTTTTTTTTTAAAGATAATTTTTACTTTATCTTAAAAGACAAATTTAATAAGAAATAAGAAAAGGACTAGGGTTTTGAAGGTCAAGTTAAGCATTTTTCTTTAAAAAGGTTATTTTGACATTACTGAATGGAACAGCCACAGAACTTTGAGCAGCCCTATTAGATTAATGATAGCATCAATGGCAAGAACAAGCACTATTTGTTAAGCAATTTTTTCCCTCAATGCTTTAATTCTGCGTGGGATGAAGAAAATGAAGATGAAAAGAAGGCCCATATCTAATCCTGGTCACTATATATATATTTTTTCTTTTTTAAATTTTTTCCAATTCATTGAGAAAGAATCAACAGTAAAAAATAGTTTTTTCCAGACAGTACCAAAAAAATCAATAATCAATCTTGCCAGAAGAAATTCAACAACATTCGCAGTATTATTACAGATTAGACAGACTGTATTGATAATAAAAATCCCTATGTCCAGTTTTTTATATACTCTGAAAGGCAGTATCTTTATTATCGCACAAAGCCTCTTGACCTTCTCATGTCCCTCAGCCAAAAATAATCTCTTTCTCTCTGACCTCTTCAGAATTTTACATTTCAAATAGAAAGTGAGAACTTCTGGTTAAACAGAGAGGATAGAGTACATGATAGATTTTTTCTGCTTCTTTCAGAAATCTTATTCAAATGAGAGCAAAGATAAACCCACAACACAAAAAGAAAAGGAGGGAGCTATCAGGGCATAAAGAGATGTCAACAAATGATTGGAAGGTGAGTGAAACCAATGAGAAGCCAGCCAAATAATGTAGGCTAGAAGTACAGGAGCTTCAAAAGGCTTATATATTGAGATTATAGATACCAGGAAGTCTAGGGTGAAGCATAGGACTTGGTAGATATAGGTAAAGGGGATCAAATATAAGGTGATGAAAGGAAATTTAACTTTGGGTGGTGAACACACAATACAATATACACATGAAGTATTAGTAAATTGTACACTTAAAATCTACATAATTTTATTAACCAATGTTACCCCCCATAAATTTAATTTAAAAGGAAAAGAAAACTGAAAGTCTACCTGAAAGTTGTCATGGGAAGTGCTTAAATAATTGGCCTCTTCCCAGAAACTGATGCTTCATTTGTAGGAAAATTGAATGAGAGAGTGCACAGATTTTAGCACACCTAGCTCAGAGGAAAGGTGAGGCACCATTCTGGAGTGTTACTACTTGATGACGCTCCCAAATCTTTTTAATTCCACTCCACTGAAAGAATGTCCTTCGTTTAGCCAATAATCTTACACATGAGTTTGAAATAGTCTTCCCTGAAAAAACTCTACAGCTCTTAAAAGATTTATAAATCCTGACCTTTGATCCCTTAAGGAAAAAGCTGGGTCCCCCCAATATTTCTACAGTGAAATCTACTGGTCCTTAAGACCTATCCACACATACAGAAAATTAGAAGGTCAATCAGGAAATCTATACTTTCTCATGTTAGTCTGCATCTCATAGTTCACTTTCCAAGGAACTAAATCTGGGGTACAACGATTCAAGAAAATTTTCAGAAAAACAAACAATGTTATTTTCCAGATCAAAAGTGCTTGCTAAAGTTCCAGTATAATGAATGATAAATTACATGAGGCACATCAACATGCAAATTCATAAAGCAAAGAAAAAGAAAAGGTATAAAAACTTCCAGAAAACAAATAAATCAGATAACATAAAAAGCATCAAGAAACATAAAGGTGTTGGGCTTTTCAGCAAGAACACGCAAATCTAAAAGATGATAGAGAATTCCCTCAAAATGCTGAGGACAAATGATTTTAAAACTATAATTGTAAATGCTTCCAAATTGTCAATTAATCATGAAAGCAGAATAAAACATTATTCATACATACAAGTTTGAAAAAAAGAAGTCCCTTCCTACTTTTTTCAAGAAGCTTCTGGTAAGTGTGTGCTACCAAAACAAGAGAGTAAATGAAGCAAAAGGAAGACATTGGATTCAGGAAATAGGGGATACAACAAAGAGTAGGGGTGAAATGAAATCTCAGAACAAGGGCTACGCATTAGGCTCTAGCATGAGTCCAACAGGGAACAGTAGAAGAGGGTTTTCTGAGAGGTTTCCTGGAAAATGGTGGAATTGTCACAATATCTGAAGTGTTTTCTTGTTCATAAAGGATGTATTAGTTTACTGGGGCTGCCATAACAAAGCACCACAGACTGGATAGCTTAAATGACAAAAATTTATTTTCTTACAGTTCTGGAGGCTCGAAGTACAAGATCAAGATGTCATCAAAATTGGTTTCTCCTGAGGCCTCTGTCATTGACATGCAGATGGCCACTTTCTTGCTGCCTTTCTACATAGCTGTCCCTCTGTACACATGTACCCATGATGTCTCTCTTCTTTTAAGGACACTAGTAATATTAGAGTCTCATCCTAGTGACCTCACTTTAACTCAATCACCTCTTTAAAGATGTTATCTCCAAATACTGTTACATTTTGAGGTACTGGGGGTTGAGATTTCAATATATGAATTTTAGGGGGACATGACTCAGTCCTCAAGAGAGGAATTATGTTTCCATTGGGAAATATAGCAAGGAAATATAATCGAGGTGTAACGCATTAGTCAGTTACAATAACATAAAACCTGAATATCAATTGAACCAAATTTATCATATAACCTTAAAGGGGAAACAGATGAGGAGATTTGGGAAATAAATAGTTTGTGGAAGAATATTCTGATTAAGAGGAGTGGGTCAGAGAAATGTTGTTATTTTGTATTTAGCTTTGTAGTACTATTTGATTATTAAATTCTGCAAATATATTTTGACAAAAACGTTACAACATTTTATAAAGAAAGTAATGTGTCAAAAAAGAGGGGCAGATTATTAGTTGTATAAACATTTCAACTTTACTATTAGGTCATAAGGTCCATGAGTGCAGTTTCCATATCTTATTCATTAGGATCTCACTGTATTCTTCATATGCTATATAACAGAACCCCTGACTAGAATATACTGTCACTCAAGAAAAGTTTCTGGAACTAAAGCATATAATTATTTATTTATAATAGCACCCAATTCTTGATTAAAAATCAATTATTATAAATTGATCATATTCAAGAAATACTGGTTACATAGACAAATTCATCAGAAGAATGTGAAGAGATTTTGATAACAATGTTGTAAAAATTGTTGCACCTTTAGGTAATCTCAAATAGAAAATAATTTAATGAATGAAAGAGTGAGTGCAGTGGGGGAGAGAAGAGAGAAATCAGTGAGTTTATTTAGCAATTATACAAGTAACCTAATGCTATAGACTGAATGTTTGTGTCCCCCCCCCAATTATGTTGAAACCTAGTCCCAGTGTGATGATAGTTGGAGATGAGACCTTTGGGAGGGATTCACCCTCATAAATGGGATTAATGTTCTTATAAAAGGGACTCCAGATTCCAAAATGTGAGGACACAGCAAGAAAACAGCTATCTATGAACCAGGAAGCAGACTCTCACCAGACACTGAATCCGCTGGCACCTTGATCTTGAACTTATTGGCCTCCAGAGCTCTGAGAAATAAATGTATATTACTTATAAGCCACCCAGTCTATGGTATTTTGTTATAGCAGCCCAAATAGACTAAAACAACAGATCAAACTTTATCAAACTAAATCAATTCTCCATCTTTGCTGTTTTAATCATCTTTTTCAGATCACTTCTCTAGAAAATCAGAAGGTGTTTTTTTTTTTTTGATAATAACTTTGAAATGGTATAAAGAATAGTTTTGATCAATTTTCAACTGGATATAAAATAGATTTATTTCTGGTTGTTCTTTAACCGTATCCCTGCTAAAGAAACTAAAACAATAATTGTGCCCATGTAAATTTAAGAATAGCCAGTGCTGTTCATCTTGCTCTCCTTGTGAATTGAAGAGTCTTAACAAGCCAGCTTCTCATTACAAATAGGACAGTGGAGGTAGAGATGAACTGGGAAAATATTCACGAGCTGGAGACACTTACTTTGTAGCTAAGAAGTAAGGGCAGCAGCGTGAATAATAAAGTAGGAGACACCTGTCTTAATGCGGGAAGGAAGAGAGAGGTAGGGACAGAGGAAGAAGGCAGGGAAGACAGAAAGAGGAGAAGGAAAGAAATCATGGCAATGAAGCAAACATCTAATAATACGAAATGGGGTGCTAGTGAGAATTAGACTAGCAGCATGAGGATGGCCTGGTGTGAATTCAGAGGGTTTTTCTATGGAGCAGGAAAGAGCTGGCTCTAGCAATAGAGCAAGATGAGCAGCAGAAGCTAGTCAACAGGCAGGATTTATCATCACAAAGTGGGATTGTTAACCCCCAACTTTTTTTAGGAACTAGCAGGAAACTAAACTCACTTTTATTCTGAAAGAAATTTTTTTTAAAAAAAACCTCCTATTTGAGAGAAATACTGAACATGGAAAGGCCATAGAATTCATCAAATTGAGAAATACATATTATTAATCAAAATATATTTAGAAAGAAAAACAGTATATAGGAGAAGCCAAGTACCCATATATATAAAATGGGTATTTAAAAGATATAGAACCAAAGTCATTCTCTAATAGTTGGTGTCAAATTAGTTTTTGCCATTATGTTATTAGACTAAGTGTTTCAATTCATCTACAATATGAAGGGATATTTTTCCCCAAGTAACCTCAAGTCAATCTTCCTTCCATAAATTGATTATACAACTCGAAATGATTTAGCATTGATCTCACCATAACTTAAATCTATTCCAATATATGGTATGCATGGACATTAGAAGACTGATATATTCATTAAAATGCAGAGCACTAATTCTTTAATATTTATTTAAATAGGAAAAAAATCTTACTGGCACAAATGTAAATTAATTGAAATAGAAAATTATATATAAAAATGCAATACACATTTTTGCCGTAGATATCAAACCAAAGATTTAGACTAAAACACAACTTATTTTCTTTGTCAGAAATTACAAAATGTGCATGCTTTAGCAAATGCTGATTATAGCAATGAGATTCATCCAAACTACTGTCATCTGGGATGTGGTTAATTCTTACTACTTCAGCATATCCATTGCATCTTTGAAGCGTAACTAAAAAAGTATATAATAAAACTTATTTCCTCTTTTACATGAAGTGAAGTTAATACGTGGGACTATTAGCTCCATCGGTATTTATTAAGGACAGACTATGTTACATTGCACTATTCTAGACAGTGTGGGTGGGCTCCATATGATTGAGAAAAAAATTTCAAACGTTCATGAAACAATTGAAGAGTAAGGAAACAGATAATGACAGAATGCCATTTTGTGTAACCTATATTGACAATCAGAGAATGAGGAAGTACTAAGTACCAGCTGTATTACAACAAATACAAAACATTGAAAATGAGTTAGAGAATAGAGAAATGAAGGACTGCAAGGCTTAATGTACAAGGTTTAATGAACATTGTTAAGAAAACCCAAGAGTGTTTTCTGTGCTCACAACCTCTGTATATTTATCTGGGACCATGTAGCCTTCAACAATAGTAATGACACCATAGATTTACATTACATTTTATACCTTTCAAAGAACTTTCAAATATGATTGACACATCAGGGCAGGTATTATTGTCACTGCTGTCCATGTACAGGAACAAGGCTTAGTAACATAAGGTGACTTTCTTAACACCACGCAAAAACAAAGTGAAAGGCTTCCTAGGTTCTACCCATGGCCCTGACACTACCACATCAAGATGTGTGGACTAATAAGAGAGCATATGAGCTTTCTCTTATTAGAGAAAGGAGGAAGGTAACAGAGGATGATTTTACAGCAACTAAGTGTCTGATGATCTCTTAAGATAACGGTTAAAATCATTTTAAAGAATTTATCCATCACTTGTTCCTCTGAGTTACAGGAAAGTAAGGGAGAAGAATCACAGTTATTATGAGAGAATTCTCCTTCTGTTTTAGTGGAAGTGACCTGTTTTAAATGGCATGCTTTTTCCTAGGCAGGTGCCCATGTGTGTGTGAAGTGGATAGGGAGCTCCTCGCCCCCACTCCATGTATAAAATGAAAAGCTGTAAACAAAAATGGTCAGTTGAAGTGTTAACAACTTGCTTGTATTTATAGGGAAAATATGAAAAGTTAGTTGCCACTTAGGGAATGATCCAGCTGTAGAGAGAAAAACGTATTGTGGATATACTTCACAAAACTGTCGCATGCAAGTGGACTGCTCCCTCTAGACCAGACTTTTGTCCTAAGTAAAACTGTAAAATAATTTGCATTTATCTTCTTTGTAGGAGGAAGATAGCCAAACTCATAAGGGAAAATGTTCCTTTATAAATGAATAAAATTCTCATTCCAAGGGAGATGTTCATTTTTAAAATTTAGTCAATGTGGTGGGCCTCTGGGCATCTCCCTTGCCCTAAATTGTCTTGTTTACCCTTTCTTCTGCCTTCCATTTGCTACCAAACAGGGTAAATCCATAAAGAATGTGGATCTGCTGGGAAGAATACACTACAGCTCTCTCTCATGTAGTTTTATTGGATCTGTGGACCCTAATGGGAAATGTTATGTATTTTTCTGTCAGTAAATGTCATCAAAAATGACTTGAAGATGCACAGGGAACTAATACCCATGGTTAGAAGATAACATTTTTATTTAGTCACTTTCTGACCACAACTAAGTTTTTTAAGAGAAGGAAAAGCCTGGGAAACACAATGAGAATTCACTCATTAGAATACACGACATGTCATTTCGGCACTGCTTGCTGCACTCCACAGTAGCAATGCTTTTCCTTCCACTGAACCGATCCATCTCTGGAGCCCTCTTGGAACTGTCAATATGGTCATTATCAATTATGTAATGCAAGAGGGAACAGAGATTAATAATTTAGAGCTAAGACATCACCGTGATTTATAATCTTGCATGTAACTGTCTACAGCTAGCATTGGGAACCTGTCATTAAAAGGCATTAACTTGAGAAAATTAGAGTTCTGTATTGATCACCAAACACGTATAGTTTATTGTGAAGTGATGCTTTAATTTATATTCTAAGCAAGGCTCTAGGTGAATATTATTTGCGTAGGGAGGATGGCATCCTGAAGCCATCTGGTTCCACAACATGACAATAGCTGCAGATAAGCATTCTTTCTAAATAATTCTAAATGCGTTCCAGTCGTAGTGGGCAGAGACTGAACCCAACACCGCTTGTGCAGGGCAGCTTGTGATTAAGGCACAATGATTTAACCAAAGAGCTAGGACGTTCGGTCCTGGATGTGCAGAACTTGGACTAGTCAGTCAATGACTTGATGGATGATATAAAGGGAATGTTACCTTTTGACATTCCTATCTGTGGGTAGGTGAACTGCCTCTCTGCTCTTTTGCTTTCTATACCTCTCTAGCAATTTCCCTTTCTTAATAAAATTAGAAGGAAATAATTAAGTTACTTAACCGAAGTCCTGAGTTTCTGCTCGTGAATACAAGAAGATTGCGACTGTGTGGTGTGATCTCTGGAAGAA